>NC_056725.1:353931785-353951785 GCF_019279795.1 Protopterus annectens | reverse complement strand
ATCAACTTTCTGACACCAATACACACACTGTATGGCGGCATCACAGGCCACATGCCATTACATTTATATTGCAGGACACACCCACCCAGACAGTTGTATTCCTCACACAGGCCAACAGCTGCTTATCCACGCTAATTGGTCCATCATGTACCATATGTGTGCACTGGTATTTGTGCTTTCCATCAGTGGCAGAGCTCATGTACAAGTATGGGGGACTGGACATTGTTACGGTGAGACTGCATGACACCCTGAGGGACACATTACTTTTGTGTCTATTAACCTTCCACATTGACATTCACAGGGCATACGTTGTCATTCACATTTGTCGGAGTACATGCGTATGACTTGTACATGTTTTCTTATTTGTCCTGATGTCTTTCTTCTCACCTGTCCACCTAGTATCACTAGTTCTGTACATGTATTTTGGACAGGTTACCTTCATACCCCTAACCTGTACACATTATGGTTAAACGCCCTGACGTTTGACCTTTGCCCTTGTTACATTTGTCATAGTAATGTGCCTTTCTGGTAAATTGCTGTTAAGGCATTACGAACTGTGCGGTTAGATAATAGTGACTGACATTTCCATTACATGATTAGTAACACTCATAACATACGTATTCCTGGCTACACCAGTATTCTCACAATGTTCTGACTTTGTCTGGGGTCTATCTAATATAGTCCCTATTTGTATTTCATGTACTATGCCTTAGTGCAGCTGTGTTATTCTGACAGTTTTCCAGTTATGGGTACCATCTTGGTCATACGCATGTCCATCCATGATAATCGCCTACATGACACTGATATAGGGCCCTACATATTGCCAAAATGGTTTACGCAATATCCAGTGGATGGTTTGCCCCATTATTGAGAATATAGGCGTGTGCTATACCCACATCACTCCCACGGGGCGGGCCTGCGAAATCTCTGCCAAACAACACCTAGGCCCATTTCTGCATACCCATGATTCCCATACCTGACAACCCTCTACAGTACCCATTACACATGTTTAATGTGAGCAGTACTGAAGTGTGGAGACACTTATATGCACTCCCCACTCTCCGGATATCAGTTCGTACGTCATACATTCTATCGACACATGTGTCATCACCCTTGCACCTGCTACTGTTGCATGTACAGCTATATCGTATTTGCTGAGGTCACTTATTTTGCGTCAATGTTGGTTGACACAACGTATGGATCAATTTTTGGGGTCCTGCAATGGACACCTATCTGCATGTTTAAAGTGTAGAACTTGCTGGACTGTCACTTTCTGGCCAATGGTTTGGAATGCAGCGGTTTATTCAACTTTCGTGCATGTCTGTTTGTCTACCCATATTAGCAATAACGTGGCCTATTTATGTACATATGTCATATCTACAGGACATACGTCTGTTGTGTATACATATATACATGTACAATCCGCATTTCATAACTTGCTTTGGTTTACGTCTGTGGATTATGTGTATACACATATATCTATATCCATACCATACCTTTCCACTGTACAGATTGTCGCAGAGTGTACAGCTGGTTGCCTCTTTATCTTCGGTGTGTTTTACATAAACTTGTGTCTATCTGGCAATGTAGTGGCATTTCATTTGAGACTTATGGTGGGAAATACTGGCAAGCAGTTCAGGTTACGACTGCATACCCTTCAGAGAATCCATGCTACTGACACACCCGTTATTCTATCCACTTTCTATGTTTGTTCTGGCACATATCTGGGGTTTGTCCCTATTTGTACTGGTAGTTTGCATGCCTTTGTCCGGTTTCGTACTTTATGGGGTTAACAGGTTTGAGCCATGTATATCTAACGTGGGGGAAACAGAATTCATTTACTATGCTGTGAGCGGATCAGACACGCACAGGCGCACTTGCATTTCCTTATTGTGGGTTACGCGCAGGCGCACATGCATATCCTTATTGTGGGTTACATATGTTTACTAAGTCTTTGTGCTTATGTGGGCTTTATTACTTGTGACAGTACCAGTAAATTATCTGTAATCCGGTTAACGGACGTATGCGAAACACACGTTCACCTTTACATATTTAACTGTCTGTACAGCACAGACGCATTCATTACACTTTCACATTATATGTGCCGTAGTCGTAGTTGAACCGGGACTGCATTCACGTTGGCCGGATGCTGTAACCACTATACTTTTGGTGTTCTGACTCATTTATATGCATACCCATAGTACATAGCTACATTAACATCTGCCTCACCGCTTCACTTACGACACAGGCATCCATTCTCCTTCTGGGAAAAATGCGGTACTACATGTTACACATTCCCTATTCCCTACTGCTCTGGACCCAAGCTGCATCTTTAATCACTGCAGGGATATTCAGAACCCCAAGGCTTATAGTCCTGACACATACAGGTCTTTAATTGTCAGGGTGTTCATGTAGTGATCTGGGTTTAGGCTTGTCCGCCTGGTGAACGGAACTGCCCTGACTATGTTCAAATATCAGACAAAGCACATGGACAGGGTTTGTCCATTTTAAACATTTTATCTGTGTTTACAGACACAGGTGTTTGGGCACCTGTCAGCAGCTTATAATGTTGGCAATACATAATATGGGTGGGGGTGGTTACAATACATAATCCACGGTGAGTGGTGTTCCCATTCACATTTGACTATTTCCTGTATTCATTCTTACGAGGATTATTATTTTGCACATGACTTAACTATGAATTAACTACAGGTATGCAGTAATAGTCAACATATGTGACGGTTTGTTAGAGTATAAATGTATGGACCTCAGTAATACTGGGGACTACCCCACATCCTTCACAACATTTTATGCTTATGTACATACTATTATTCTGTGAACTTTCGAAGTTTGTTAGAACAGTAATTACATCTGTCCCTATTTGTCCACCCATCCTTTTAGGCTTTGTCCAGATTTTGTTCCTGTAATAGGTTGAGAGGTGGTGTCGGTATGTGATTGAGTTGAAAATATACTGTCGATAATTCAGTGGGGAATAGGGTTACCACCTGTTCCTCTTTGAGAGGGGAAGTCCCACTTTGGACAGTTGTGTCCTGCGATGAAACCTAAGACATGGCAAATGTCCTGTGATTTTAAGACAAATACATATTTCTTATTTTCTTTACTAGTTGCATGATAGAGGTATTTTGTATCTGGAACACATAACTATTATTTGGGATAGCATAAGCTATTCAAATGCTATGGAATAAGCTTTTATCTTGGCATACAAGTGTAATTCTGTCCTTTGCACTTGCCGGGGTATGTTTTATCCTGCAAATTCTCACATTTCTACAAGGGATGTCCCACCTTGGGCATCTGAACAGGTGGCAACCCTAGTGGGGAGACCTGCATGGTGGACAGCTGTTCCATCCTGTGTAGTATGTTTTGCATGTCTGTGTAGAAACTGAACAGTACCGTGACTACACACACATGTTTTGTCCAGATGTGTACAGTACTGGACACCGTGGCGTGTAAACAACTCTGAGGTTTCAACAGGTTATTTATCCCACGCGGGATGTACACACATTTTGCTGAAACATGAATGCGCAGGCATTTGGATTTACGTAACTGTGATGGGATGTTTACAAACGTGGGATACATATTTGCAATCCTGACACTGCCTAGGATGATACTTCCTATTACATATGGGGAATACTCGCTATGTGTAGGTGTATGGCTGCGCAAGGCTGGTAGCTGGATTTGGTGGACATTCGGACATAGGTGCAGGTTATGTGCTATACAGGGGTTGTTGCGTATTGCATTTGCATGCATGGGTTCTGCTTTTGGATATCCCGGTTCTGCATATAGCATCCTATGTGTATGTGCCGGTTACGTTCCTGTTCATGTGTATAGCACATTTTAATATACATATGTTTGTGTGTGTTTGGTATACAATTTGTACTGTCAGGTTTCTTTACGGTTGTTATATAGCCACAGCTGCCCAGCTGTGTACTATCACTACCACTGTGGGACTGCTGGTGACCATGCCCATGGGGCTAGACGTGTGTATTGGCGGCGCGCTGACATGATGCGCTTCACTTCCACTGGGTATAACTACTGACAGTGCAGTAAATTATGGACACACGATTTTAAATATCATTTGTTCCATGGACGGAAACTCATATTGTGTTGCGTGCATTTCTGTTTGGTTCTCCATTTTGTGTGGCCGGGAACTGTCTTGCATGCTTTGCATACGTTTCATTATCCATGGACACTGATAGGTGCGATTACTATTGCAGGCAGGCTATAATATTCAGCAGTTTAGGTTGCTCATCGCCAGCCAACATTGACACTCCTCTGGGCGCAGCTTAGTAACACCGCATGCACTCGCGCACGTGCCCTATGCACGTGGATGTGGTGGCAGCGCACCTTCATTAATATGCATATGGCGCTACTACACCATATATAGAGTTTAAAGTGTTTTGGGAAAAAAAACAGCAGAATAAGATGATCCTTGTAGTTATTATACCAATAACTGTTTTTGGAAATAAACTCAAAATAATAGTGCTGTGTTATCAGAATTAAATAGATATGAAATCCTAACAGTACTTTCATAGGTTTTATCTATTTGTTACCTGTAATGTAATATAGCTATTCATATAAACATTGACCCAATGGCATATCCAGGCATGCACTATCTATACTTTGACACGCAGTTTTAAAATATAATTTATTTATTTTGTGCAATGACAAGTGCTAGATTGTATACTAAAATGTGCTGTCATATTTACATATTTGCATGGATATCATAGTCATCATCATCAACCCCCTTTATCCAAATTTTCTACATGGGTTAGGCCTGCCATATAAAATGTCACCATCTTTCTCAATTTAGTGCCAGTCTGCTACCTTTTTTGGTGGTCATGCCTGACTGTCCAGGTCTACTGTGATACACTGTCTCCATCTCTTTGCTGGACACCATCATTTCCGTTTGCTCTCTTTCTGTTTCTCTCAAATCTTTTTCACAGAATGTCTCCTGCTTTCCTGCACATTTACACAAACCACTGTAACCTTTTCTGCAATTTTAGCTACATCAGCTTCTGCTCTAATGCACTCATTTCTTTGTCTGTCTCACAGAGTAAATAATGCTACACATCATAGGCACATCACCTTCATCACCTCTACCTTCGTCAACTGCTCTGTCTTCATTGTCCAGGTTTTTGTACCATAAAGAAATAATGGTGAACCACTATTCTATGCATGTTAATTTTCAACTACTTTGGCATGCTTCTGTGACTCACCACCTTTAACACTCTGAACCATTTGGCTGACTGTACCTTTGACCTCATCATTCAAACTTCCCTTCTCCTCAACCAAATCTCCCAGATATTTGAAGCTATAAACCTGTTCCACTATTTTCCCTTCTATTTTAATTTTCAACTTCTTCTGGTTTCCATTATTTGCTGCAATTACAACTATCTTGTCTGTACTTAGCTTCATCCCTTGTGTATTCTGTTCCACATTCTAGTTCTCTGTCATTAGCTGAAGTTCTTGTTCAGATTCCGCTTATAGGTTCATAGGTTCATAGGTTCATACTAGGCTATCTGCCCGAGGGCATTTACAAGCCTAGCCCATCGTTTTGTGGCTTACGCCACCCCTTTAGTATGGGGAACTATACCCATTATTTTGCTGTGCCTCTGTCGAGCAGTGACACTGCGGTAATCCCTGGGGTATATCTGCGATCTCCCATCCATTGGTCAAGATTTCTCTTGAACAAGGCCAGCGAGGTGCTCTGCCTCACATGTACCGGGATTTTGTTCCACAGCATAGGGAGTCTTTGGGTGATGAATCTATCCCTCCAGCACGTCCTATTAATAGCCGTGTCGAGGTTTAAGTCTCCCGCCCTTGTGGCTCTGATGGATCTAGATTTTTTGAGGTGAAGCATATTCATCTATAATGCATTATAATGCCACATCACCAGCATTCAGCAGCTATATTGAGCTGTCCCCTTGAACTTGTTTGCTAATATAGTCAATCCTCAGTATAATAAGCAGGAGCCTCAGAGATGAATCCTAAAGAACACCCATTCCCACTGGGAACTCCTATGTGTGTTTAAACACTGTTTGTACTTGCGTTACTTGGTCCATGTACACAACTTGCAGTAGTTGTGCCTAGGATTCCAGGATGTTGAACCACCATAGGACTGTCCAAATTAACTTTCTTGTGACCTTCTCATATGTTTACTCCAAGTCTAGCAATGCTCAGTTAAACTCTTCCCTCATCCTCACTTATGCTGCTTCATGATGTGAATCCAAACTGCTCAGCTCCCATCTTACGTTCTACTACTCTGTGCTTTTTTATCAATCACTCTGCAACACTTTCATGCAGTGTAATATGAGTTTAATATATATATATATATATATATATATATATATATATATATATATATATATACTGCCTGAAGTTCTGTCCATACCGCTATGAGTACCGTCAGGAGCCATTTCTCCCCTCACTCACCCAACACCTCAATCATATGTGCTATGACCTAATCTGAGCCTCCTGCTTTCCCCTGACTTCATTTTCAAATCAACCCACTATTTCTCCTCCAGCACTCTGGGCAAATTTGTATTCACTTCATTACTCTGACACCTAACATCTGTACCTTCCATTTCCCTTCTAAAATGGCCATCTGGTAAATTCACAGATTGCAGTTCTGTATCTGAATGCATTACTCTATCATGTTCAGTCCTTCCATTATACACTTCCACCGATTCTCATGCCATGTGCGCTCTTACATCTGCAGGCAAAGGTACCTGCCTATTCTCTAATACCTTTGGCTGCAAGCATTTTATCACTCTGACATTTAATCCTTTGTAGCAGGTAGTTTGATCTTTATACGATTTTGTCTGCTCAGGGCCATCAGCCATAGATGCCATCTGTCTCCTTCCCATTTTCTGTTATTAATCAAAGCTTGAAACAAGCAATATATGCAGACTCTAAACTACCAGCGTGTAAATTTTCTAAGGTAGAAACATGAGCACTACTATTTAAAAAAGACTGATTGTCTAATTTTAATAGAGAGCCATCAGAAAGATAAATCACTATTAATAGAAATTCGCTAGTTATCTGTCAGGGATTATGGGCATTAACAAAAAGAATGATACTTGCCAGCAATGATTCAGCCCTTAGACTGAAGATTGTTAGGGATTCTACTTTCAAGGGGTGGTCTTCCCAACTGAAATATGTGTGAAAATATCTGCATTCTTGTGTCTCTCGAATAACGGATATTATCTTTAGCAGTTAATAGATTAGCTATATGTGAAAATCTATGCCTGTTGTGGAGTAAACTGACTTCAAAGGAGAGCCCTATTAATGGTATTAAAATTGTAGTCCTGCCAAAAATATATTACCTTCTTAGACATCTCACCATCTCCCTCACATACAAAAAGTTGCTTAAGATCCACAAATATATTCTCTGATACATTCAGAGAGTAAGAAGGAGGAATATTTCTGGTTTCATTACGTTTGCACCAGTCAGATACACTGGGTGGGTAGTGTAGATCTAAGATTGTATGCAGCAGCCCTAACACCCCATAAAATAATGACAAGTCTCTGAACCTACAATTTCAAGTAGGCCTGACACTAGGATTCCACACATTGCAAACCATACAGTCAGTTATTGGTCATTGAAGGGCTTACAGGTGATCACAAGACATTTGCACAAGTTAAAAACTACTAGTATCCTTAGTCCAAGCATCAGCACACTTGCCTTTGATGCTAAAAGGCTAGAAAGCTGTAAGCTCTATTTCCACTCTAGCTGATTTGATTGCTGATACTATAATGTAGCATTATGGAGTACTGCACTTCTTCCTGTGACATCCTGCAGATGAGATGTTCAAGGGCTATTTCACATGTTGCATTTCACTGCTCTGTCTAACTGCATTAACTAGTTTTTAAATATATTGAAAGTGTATCTTGCTTAATTTAGTAGAGGACTGCTTTACATATTTACATTTTATTTTTGTATGTTGCCATAAGAAAAGATTTTATGTTATCAGTTGCTGAAGCAGGAATAACCATTGCCTGATGTTTTTTTATTGACTATTGCTAAACAAAAATCCAATCTGACTGGTCACACAGTATGTGCTGCCTTAACCTAATGCTCCCTTACATTTTTCTTCTATTTTTCTTTCAGTAATCCAAACCATCCTTCAGGTCAAGCAGGTCTCTGCCCCCCATATCAAGCAGTGGAAATTTCAAGTTTTTCTCTTGAGCACTGGGCACCCACAGACACTTGTCCTGCAACTAAAGAGACTAAATACTAATGTAGGTGCTTAACTTCCAAGTGTCTAGACAGTAAAATACCTTACCTGCATTAACTTAAACAAATGTTAGTGAGTGTATTAGTACATTTCTGCTGTATAGTTCCTTAGTCAAACCTTTGTACTGATGAGTACATCACCAGGACTAAACAACTGTATATTGCTCTCCAGTTAGTGCCCCCCCCCCAACTAAAGTCAATTTTCTTTTGTGAAATACTCAAATCTATAAAACAGAATTTCATTTCCTCTCCTGTTTCATCTGTAATTAACCCCAGCTTTAATTCTATAACCTTTTAAGAATGTCAGAAAAGTATACTCTGTGTCCATAACATAGTCTAACTTAGTGCAAACATACAATTTAAATTACAGTTAAAATTTCAGTTTAACATATTACAATTTAAGCTAACACTACATACTTACCAAAGCCTAAAAAAACACTTGGAGTCAGTGTTAGCCCACTGTGCTCGGGCTTGCTCCGCTACCCTCCCTGCCCCCTATTTCCACCCGCCCCCACTATTTCTACTTTTATTCTAACCCCTAATTACCTGACCAGTAGTCTAACCCCTAATTCCCTAACAACTAGCCCAACCCACTCATCCTACCTCCCCCCACCCCCCAATCCAATTACATCCCACACTGATCCCACTCCCAACACACATTCCGAGACAACACAACTCTACCCTCACACACAACCAACCAGGAATCCTAGTTGTACTTCTCACTCAAAGTAGTATCATGTTACCCACACTCACATCCCTATCACTAGCTCTACTATCGCTAACCTTCCTAACTTCCTTACAAACAGACCTACCGCTGCACAACTATTATCACACTACCCACACTAGCCCACCCTCTCAAACCCACTCAGACCTTTACATCTGCCCTACAATCATAAGTCTTACAACTACATATTACTCACTAACAAAAATTACACCATATCACCACACTAAGAAAAACTCTCATAGACCAAGCTCACAAACAATTAATATTAAAAAACACATACTGACACTCCTACAAACACTGCTAACCTCTGGTGACATTCACCCAAATCCAGGTCCCCTCTCAGCTAGACAAACATCCGACCTGCTAATCCTAAATCTCAACATAAGAAGTATTACCAACAAGCTAACAGACCTACATGCATTCATAGCCCACTACAACCCTGATATAATCGCCATTACAGAAACCTGGTTTAAACCCAATATCCAAGATGAAGACTTTCTTCCCCCAGGGTATAATACACTTAGGTATGATAGAACAAATAGGAAAGGAGGAGGAGTAGCCATTCTCTTTAAAAATACCCTTAACCTCCAACTCCTGCACACCACACCACCCACTTTTCAAAATGCTGAAGTCCTATTTTCTGTCCTATCCATAAGAAACACCAAGAAGATCAATATAATATGCTGCTACATACCTCCAGGCAACAACTCGCTCATAATAGAAGACATCCTACACTGGACAAAGGACAATCTACCTCAGGAAACGATCCTACTAGGAGACCTTAACACTGACTGGGCAGCCTGTAACTCCAGCAGCCCCTCTACTCATATCAATCTATATGGGTTCTCTCAACTAATTGAAGAACCAACTAGAATAGATGAGAAAACAAAGAGAGAATCCATACTGGACTGGACACTAACCAACTATCCCAAACAAAACTATACAGTAGGCTGTCTCCCAGATGACTTAAGTGATCATCTCCCCACCTTCCTACTCCCAAAATATTCCAATCACCCCAAACCAGTAGTCTACAAATTTGTACGAGATGACCGTAACTTTACCCCACTATACCTAAATACTGTCCTAAGCCACTGCAACTGGGAACCACTATGGACACTCGGGTTAGACCAGGCAGTAGACTACTTCAATACTACCTTCTCTAACATCCTTAACAGTCTAGCTCCCAGCAGAAAGATCAGAGTTAAAGCCAACTACTCACCCTGCCTAAATAGGGACACCAGAGCCTTACTAAAAGCTAGAGATAAAGCCTGGAAAATCTGGAAGACTGACAAAACCCCTAGCTCCAGACAATTCTATCAACAGCTTAGAAACAAGGCCAAGGCTGAATCCAAAATAAACAAACAAAGCTATTTTCTTAGCGCCCAAAGGAAATATTCAAATAGTCCACAAAAATTCTGGCATGCCATTAACTCCCTACTAAAGCCAGGCAAAACCACAACCCAAGCACCCATCTCTACTAACAATACCCTAGACATAGCTTCTCAATTTAATAATCATTTTACTAAATCCATCTTAGCCCTGTCCAGTCAAATAACCAAAAATAGTCTACCTCAGTCACAACCTAACCTATCCCACACCACCCCCTCTTTCAGCCTATCACCAGTGCCCACCTCAACTATCAAAAAACTTCTCCTAAAACTAAAGCCAACCACACTAGCAGCTGATAACATACCTGCTGCATACCTAAAAATGGCTAGTGACTCCCTATCATATCCTGTCTCCATCCTTATCAACCGCCCCATACTAGAATCCTACATACCCAAACTCTGGAAAGTATCTCACATCATTCCTCTCCATAAAGGAGGTAATTCTTATGAATTCTCCAACTAACGACCTATTGCCATCCTTTGCCCCTTATCCAAAATTCTTGAGAAATGCATCCACTTGCAAGTGATGACATTTCTTAACACACACAATCTACTATCTACCACACAACACGGTTTCTGTCCACATCACAGCACTGCAACAGCCCTTCTATCCTTCACTAAGTATATAAACCTTCACAGGAATGATAACAAATATGTATCAGCCATTTTCCTAGACCTCTCAAAAGCATTTGATATGGTCTCCCACTCCATTCTACTAGACTCACTAACATCATTATCCTTCACCTCCTCTACTATAGCCTGGTTCAGAAGCTACTTGTCTGACAGGCAACAATCAGTCCAGTGGAAAGGAACTCTGTCTACACAACTTCCAGCCACCATAGGAGTCCTACAGGGGTCTATACTGGGCCCTCTATTGTTCTCTATTTTCACAAATAACCTCAGTAGCTCTACACAACATGCCACACTCATACAATATGTGGATGATTCAACTCTGATCTGCTCTGCCTCATCTCCCACCACCCTGCATACACTCACTCAAGATACCTTTATCTCAGAAGAAAAATGGATATCGGGTAACCAACTAATTCTAAATCCCAAAAAGACAAAACTGCTAATATTTACCCCTAATAGATCAAGACAAAACCTTTTCTTTACCATAACATCTAAGGATGGCACCACCATCTCCCCTTCTAACCACACCAAACTTCTGGGCATTGAAAGAGACAATAATCTCCACTTTGATGTTCACATCTTCCATACCATAAAACTAGTACACAAAAATCTAGGCTTCCTATACAGGCATAAGTCCTTTCTCTCACAAAAAGCAAGACTCACTCTTGCACAACACCGCCTCCTCTCAACTCTATTATACACAACACCAATCTTTACCCAAATCAGACAATGTGACCTAGACAAACTAGAATCATGCTACAATAAATAGCCAAGTTTGCTACTAACTCAACCTATAGAACCCATCACTGTGCTGCACTAAAAGAACTAAAATGGCTTGAGCTACCACAGCTACTTAACTATCACCAGCTGGGCACAGCCTACAATATTCTCAAATATCCTGGAAAAAAACCCTCATTATCCAACCTACTTACTATCTATACTGCAAACCGGTACCCAAGATCCAGTGAAAAATCTCTCCTCTCCATCACCAAGACTAACAATAATGCAGGGAAAGTGCTCTACTCCCACACCATTGCCAGAAATTGGAACTCTCTTCCCCTATCCGTGTCCACTGCCCCCTCCACATCCATATTCAAAAACTCCCTCAAATCGCACCTTCTTAGTACCTGGTTATGCCCTTGTATCACATAACCCTACCCATACTACTATTAACTCCCCAAATTCCTCTCTGATCACATGCTGGAGCTCTGATCCCCTGTAGGCTTGGTCATCTGAAAGGGTACTTTTAACTGTAGAATCTTACTTGATATAATTTCTTTTCTTAGCAATGTATGAAAGACATTGTCGTTTTACCCATGTTCCATATCTTCTTTTACGTGGAGTGTTTTTATTAATTTCTTGTTCTATTACTATGCTCAGCAAACATGATGAAACCTGTTTTGTGTATTATGCTGGATGTGCTGGATTTGTATAACTTGATGTTGGAGCTTTTCTCCCTGGGCCTCCGCTGAAAATGGACCTGGTCCAGTCGGAATTTCCCGGTTAACAAATGTAAAATAAAATAAATAAATAAATAAATAAATAAATAAATGTGCCTAAGCTGGTTGTAGCTCAGGTAGATGTCTGGTCAAACTCCCACTAGTATTATAAATAACACCTTGGGTTTCCTGAGAAAACAAACCACTAGCCCAGTGGGGCAAACCCAGTAAACAAAGGATAAATAAAGTACTAGACAGATAGCATTAAGATGACCAAACTGTCAGGATGTCATCATTTACTAGGTATGCATATCCTTATATGTGAATATAGTGTCTTAAACATATACAATGCGCCTCTCATATGCGAATTTTAAATGAACAAAGGTATTACTAATTATTAATATATAGCAATTTTATGTTTGTCTCTCTGTTATACACTATGAAGGAATGTCAGACTCACAGATTTCCTTCTCTTGGTTACAGTCCTCACTGGCCTCCACATGCAGACCTTTTGTGCTTTTTTCCTAATAAACCGTGTTATCCTGACAGCCTTGTTACCAAAGAAAGGGATATTAAATATGCCATTATTTCATATAACAATCTCCTAGATGAGTTTAAAGCCTTGTATATTTTTTTCTGTTACAAGTTGTCACAAAAGGAGCTACTGCCAGCCCAGCTTGCTGGAATTTTGTAAATAATTATATGTCATAGGATATATGTCATTTGTGAATATAAATCTAACTTATATAAGATGCTAGTGTTACAAATATATTAGAACTGTATGTCATGTGTATATCAAACTGGTTTGTACAGACATGTGCGTTTAAAAGATATTTTGTAAAATGCTTGTATTTAAAATGGATCCAAAGTGTGCCCTACTGGAAGAGAACAGAAATGTACATGCACTGTTGTAACTGTTTAAATGTATATGTTAACAGAGGAAACTGGAGGGTTAATTTCAGTCCAGCAAACTTAACAAAAATAGCTGAAATTAAATTACTTTATATGCTACACAATAAAAGATGGTATTTTCAGTTTTCCGTGCAGCCAGTAACAAAAAAATCTGTACTAGGGAGATTTCTGTATTGTCTTTAGGGTGCACTAATTACTAGTCTTGAAAGCATGAAGGAAAGCAATGATTTTATGATTCCACCATCTGCCAAAGATCTGAGGTCTATGTGTTTTTACAGGTAGATGCTAAATGCTACCAGCTGCCATCAATGGTTGTTTGGCCTGGGAACTTGGAGTCAGATGACAAGAGGTGATGTCATTCTGAAAGCTATCCCAGCAGTAATATTTGAGTTATTAATTTGAGAAGTCTCTTAGTGGGACAGAGCATTCTGTATTCTATCCTGGACCTGACAACCACAACCATTGACCACACCTGCCTTGCTCTATTAGTACGTTTTTAGGGTATAATAATTCTCTTAGATACAGTCAGGAGTATAGTGAAACTTTGTTTTAGATATTGTTTTCTTTATTTATTTGAGACTGTCTTGCAATGTTATTTTAAATATTTCAGTGGTTTTGAACTCTGATGTCACTGTGAATATATATATTTAGTATTGTCTTGTTCTTTTATTTATTATTAAATATCTTTATATCTTTTATCGTGGCTGACCTGGGTAGAGATATTGAAGTTTTGAGAGTATATGCATATTTATATAGTGACACTGTGTGGACCACTCCTAATAGCCTTGCTCTTGGTCAAATTACCATTTGCATTAATATTAATATTATGCAGTAAGAATGGACACCCTTTCTTAAGGGCCTTAAGGTAGCTGGCAGGAGTGATTGGTGGCAATAGTAACTACCCTATAGTCTGGCCAGAAGGGGGCATAGCTAGTAACCCTGTGCAAGCCTTTCCCAGGTGTGTGTGTATGTGTATGTGTATGTGTGTGTGTGTGTGTGTGTGTGTGTGTGTGTGTGTGTGTGTGTGTGTGTGTGTGTGTGTGTAAATCAAACCTCAAAGAGTATGTATGTCAGCTACTTGGGCAGGGACACAAAGCACTTTTGGGACAAAGAGGGTGCTGAAGATCCTGGCTTGGTCACTCAGCTGAGATCTCAACTCTACAGCTGTGCCAGTGGGAAGTCTTATTGGGGATCTTGAGAAAAGGTGAGAAACCATCCCCGGACTGACTGTGGTCTCTGTGTGCTCTTATGGGAAATTACATTGATGCAGAGAGCTGCATCTGGAAATACTGTGTGTCTACCCATGATCTTCCCAGGGAACACCCCCCCCCACTGGTGCCAGTGGAAAGGATTGAGGGTCCTTGATTACTGGCTAGTAGTGGGGTACCCCAGAAGCATACAGGAAGGTGACCTAAAGGTCCACTGAACTATTCATTAGCTGCTTCAGTGAAGAACAATAATTTATTTGAGCACCACTCAAAAGTAATCCATAGAGGCCATGGGTCTGTTTGAGACACAAGAAACTAATCTATGTCTCTCTCTTTCTCTCTCTCTCACTATACACTTGAAAAATCCCGGTAATACTGGGCGAAAGCGCTTGTGTTCGACTTTGTTTTGTGTGATTAAAAGGTTTCGTAGTATTTATTCCCTCATTTGGGTCATGGCATTTGTTTTTTGCTGAAGGGTGATTGGCACCAGTCTACATACGTTTCTATATCAGTGTGGTTTCGCATCAGCTGTGGTCCTCTGGATTCAGAGTGTAGGATCTTCATACTCTAAATTTCTGTGTTCTTGTGTTACTTTTATAAGATCTCTTATCTTCTTTGTTATAGGCTCCCTAAGCTTGCTGACAGCCCTTTCTACTTTCTGTTGCCTGAGTCATGCTAAAAGTTTTTGAGCTCTAGAGTTATTATCAAAAGCAGTTGCTAAACAGCAATGTTTCTAAACTCATGCATATTATCGAGGTAATCCCTTATATTCTCTTCAGCATTCTGCAGTTGCTCGTCTTTTTGTTCTTTGGAATTTCCCCTATTTTGCACTACGTTAACATTTGTCAGTCCCTCTAATTAATTTGTATTACTTCTTAGCCATTTCTCCATTTCTTTTATTTCCACCCCATTTTTAAACTCCACTTTAATTTTATATTTTCAGAAGAAAATTCTTTCTTCACCAATAGCTACTGAATGATTTCCACTACCCATTCCTTAAATTCCTCTCTTTTCAACAGATGGGTAGGAAAGCACCATTGTCTTTATTTCATTACCCTCTGTTTTTATTTCAGTTATTATTGGCATATGATCTGAAATAGTTATTGGATGTATATCAAGATCTTCAACTAAATGCACATGCTCCTGTGAAATATAAATTCTGTCTAGCTTAGCCCAGTTTTTGTATCTTATGGAATAATATTTTAATTCACCCAAACTCCTATCACTGAATTCACATCTTACATGACAAATATTTTTTTATAAATTTCTTCACAATCTAACCTCCTTTGTTATATTTTCCCTTCTGGGCCCCCACAGACACATTTCACTATTGCAAATCAAATTCCATTCCCCAACTAGAAATATTCCTTTTTGAAAGTATTTTCTTAAGCTCCATTACAGCAGTTTCTGTGCAATACAAATACATGCCAGTGGAATCCTCCATCCTTGCCAGTAGCCCCTTAGTACTCCAAATCTACCATTAGCTTTTTTCCTGTTCTATCACTATTGGAATTCTTCTTGCAATGAATATAAGTACTTCTCTTTTCCTTTGCCCCAGATATTCAACTGAATAACCATCATGAAAACCTTTCTTTATCAAATTCACATGTTCATTTCTTTGCAAGTGTGTCTCCTGTAGGGTAGCTATTTGCACTCTACATTTTTAATGTAGTTCACTACTCTTTCGTTTTTGTATTTATCTATGAGACCATTGAAATTTAAAGACATTACAGAAAACATTATATTCTTAAAAATTTGATCTTTTACACATATTTCTTGTCATATCTGTTTGAGCTTATGTCACATCTTACAGAACTTTTTGTTTTGTTGAAAGTCCTCAAAAAAGCAAAAAAAAAAAACCAAACAAATATACCCCCAATTCCCCCTAAAATATATTAACTTAATAATAACACAAAAAGCTATGTACATCTTCAGATATTAAAGTTTTACACCCCTAATACTAACAAATGTTCCAAACTGACAGCCACACACACTGACTTGAGATAACCTAAAAGAAAGGTCATGCATGCTAAAATGCATGGTACAACCCATGCTACTACTAAGCACTGTCTGACTTTGTCTTTTCATCACTCTCTCATCTGGGAAAACACTTGGATGCTTTCAGAAAACATTTTTTCCAAGCCATTTCTCTTTATCAGATTGTCTCATAGAGACATGAGAACCAGACACAAAACTATCAAGCATACATTTGTTTACTAGAAAAAAGCATTATAATATTCCATATTCTTTTTCATTTACTTGCTTTCTCTTAAAAGTTGTTACCAGATTATGCTAAGGGCCTTAACCCAGTCATTTCCCTATGCTAGGCAAAAATGAGAAAAACACACTAATCTTTCTTTTGTCATGCACGTTTAACCAGATTTTTCCTATTGCTCTTTCTTTTTTCTTTTATTACATTGCAGTGCCTATATTTCTTAAAACTGAAGAGAGAGGAAGGGAGAAAGAAAATAAAAGAAAAAACAGGAGCACTTATTTGCATTAGTATCACAATGACACTGAAACCAATGAGAAAACGTTATATCATGCAAAGAAAATAATGAATATTAAAATAGTAAATTAAGAAAAAAAATTGTTTTACTTACAGTTAACATTCTCTCTTCTCTCCCCCAAGTATTTTTCCAAACATTACAGACATGAAGTAGGCCATATAATTTAGAGTCCCCTATAAATTTGACAAAGTCCAACAAAGTCTAATATTTCTAGATTTTCTTGTTCTGTTCTGTTTCACAATTATAATTATTGCTTTGTAATTCCACATTTGTCAATTTCCAAGTTATTGGTTTTATTCCTGTTTATCCCCATCTGCCAAATCCTGACTATGCTTCATTTCAAATGTACTCTCAATTCTTCTAGTCACCTCTTATGTTTTTTTCCTTCTCTCAAGCATTTTCCATTGAAACATTAGAAAAAGTGTCACTGGCATAGTCTCCCTCCCTCGGTGCTCTTTATTACCAGAAGAACAATTTGATTTGCTTCTTATAATATTGCATATTAAGGGATTTAATACATTCTCAATTCATAATTATAAATCTGAATCCATGAATACATGTAAGATGTCACTGGATTTTTATAGTAACCATTTAGTACACTCTGTAAATGTGATGTCTGTCTTCTACCATGGTCTTTAGCTTCTTCAGGAATACTTTTAACAATGCACTATAAATGTGGGCAAAGACATTGGCAATGCTTCAGTTTTATTGTGTATTATGTTCTAGATGTTAAAATGGAATAAACGTAAGGTTGGAAATGTAAGTAAGCAGAACACAGGTCACAGGTTGTGTTCCTTCACATCCAACCTGCTCTTCATTTTTTGTCAACTGCATATGTTATTATTTCCACTTAATATCCTCATACATTTTAAGGCCAATGATACAAAATGACTTACACAATGCATGTCTCAGATTACTGCTCAGATATGTTGTATTTACCTTGGCAACACCAACATGTGTGTGTCTAAAGTCTGACACGTCATTAGTTGGCATGAATTTTGTGCATTTATAGCCATTCACCCAATGAGATTGGCTTTGTTTGCTTATTTCCTACTTGTATGTTTAACAGTTTGCTGTGCTACTTGGTAAGATGTAAAGAGAAACTTAGTGACAAATTGCCCTTAAACCACAGACATGAAAAAGAAGTTAATTAATGACAGTGCACAGGACTATACAACATGCATTTACCATGCTGGCATTTTATTTTGCACACAAACAGTTCTCTGTAATGGCCATGTACACATAGTCAATATTGGATTACATTGGGTTTAGTGTAAGTGTAAGCATACTGTAGCTCTTAACTTTTTTGCTCAAGAATATTTGACAAATCCACAAAATAAGTCATGAGGTGAGGGCAATGGGCCAAGATCAGAGACAGCTTTTAAGTGTTACTCTAATTCAGTTAAAAGGATAATTGAACAATGTGTTTTGTATCGGCATGCATTTTCTTAACAAAAGGAAGTATGAAATTCTAATTTTGGCATTATTGACTATAATCTTCAGTGATTTATAAGAAAATCAGAAATTTTTAAATGGGCAAGGCAAAAAGGAGAAACAAAATCAATGCTATTCTGCAAAATAAGGGAAAGTTGTAGATTATAAATGAGATAATTTAGGCAGCCACCAGGAAACTACAGTTTGAGGGACCCTTGGCCAGCTGATGGTGACAATGGCTATTTGTCTATGTTATTTTAAATAAAAGAACACAGTGTCTTTTTAATTAACAATTAAACAATTAGCAACTGCTTACAGCACCTTTGGGCAAAGTCAATGTACTTGTCCAATCATCCCATGGCCTTTTTGCTTCTATACCATCCCACAAACAATGGGATAGAATCTATAAAGAGTGGAAAGTCCAATAAATCTAAAATAAAGATGATAGGCTGACACCACAGAATATGCTGAGGCAAACATTGACTTTGAGTATGAATTGTGTCTTAGTCTGAACTGTAATAATTAATGGAATACCTGTTTTGACATCAGAGATTTATACACAAGAAAGAAATTAACTGCTACTTGCCTTGGCTCAGACCCATAGTCCATAATCTCCATGACTTATCAAACTCATCCAATAAAGTTAGGATGTACAGCGGAAGGCAACTTTAGGGATGAATAAAAGACAGTGCACAAAATATGACTCTGAGGCTGCCAGCCCAGCTAGCTAGAATTTTGTAAATAATCCTATGTCATTTGTAAATATTAATATGATCCATAGGCTTGTCTTACAAATGTAAGAAATCTATATGTTATGTGTACCTTAAACTACTGGTGCAGAAGTGCGTGTTGAACTATATGTTATGTGCTGAGCTTCAAGAATGTAACCACAGTATACAGTGCTGGAGAACAGCAGAAATGTATATGGACTATATGCCTGTGCAAATGTAAGTTTTCATAGTAGAAGTTGAGACATGCAGAGTTAACTTGCAAAAGTCTAAGAAAATAAGTTGAAAAGTAAAGAGTTTTACGATGTGTTATAAAGTTAGTTAATACAGCAAAGAGACAGAAGAGATAGGAGTTTTTTCTATTGTCTGGAAACAGAAATAATTACAGCTTTTAAAGGTAAAAATGTTTAACTGGTTTTACAACTTCTAGTTCCAGGAAACTTTTGAGAGATAAGTCTTATTGACACAGAGGTGACAAAGAATGATGTAATATGAGATAACCCAGCAAAAATGGTTGATAGTAATTTAAGAACTATCTCAGAGAGTGAGTCTGTCCATTTTGTATCTTGTCTTGGATCTGAACACATCCATCTTCAGCACTTCTCGTCTGTATTTGCCTGGCTCTGTAAGTAAGGCATTTAGGACATAGTATCTCTTAGAGATAGATAAAAATATAGCAAGATTAGTTTAGATGTTTTCTGTATTTATGTGAGACTGTCCTGCAATGTTGTTTTAAAATACATCCTGCAATTCTGAACTCTGTTGTC
>NC_056725.1:353921785-353926785 GCF_019279795.1 Protopterus annectens | reverse complement strand
ACACTTCAATGGAGCTCTTCATACAGTGCAGAAATGGAAGTTTTCCATTGTCTGCACTGTATGGCAATCTCAGAGTTGGTATATTTAAGTATCGGGGGTGTGGGGGTTCATTCCCACATGTGCGGGGTGCAGGGGGGCTTACTCCCCTGCTTTCAGCATTTAAATGGCTTGCTTGGGAGGGATTTTGTATTTTTTGTACTTGTTTGACGTTTTACGTTTTCAACATTTACGGGTTAACTATTATGTTTTCGAATGAATTAGTATTCGAAAACGTAATATAGACCCAAGAAATTCCCCTATGTTCCCACAAAGTCAGCACCTGTTTAACCTGTCCAGCAGAGACACACAGGTGGGATCCCAGGGGTATATTTTCTGTTTCTCATCCAGTCGTCTGGGTTCCTCTTAAAGAGGGCTAGTGAGGTACTCTGCTTGACATGGAGAGGGAGTCTATTCCACAGATGGGGGAGTCATTGGGACACAAATCTATCCCACCAAGTTATATTAATGTCACAGACCAGGTTGAGACCTTGCGTGCGGGTTGCATGAGTGGAGTTTGACTTACGGATATGCAGCAACTCCATCAAGGCTGAGTCTGAGATGGCCTTATATGCCAGACACAGGTAACCTCTGAGCAGTCTGTATTAGACTGAGTAGTGGGACAGGGCTTTTAGCCTATCTGTATAGGATAGGTGTTTGAGACCCTGGATTTTCCTTATCAGGAAGCTCTATGGTCTTAGCATTGCTCCCCCACCCACAAAAGAACAGCCTATCCTTGTTTGTGCCATAACAGTAACTTACCTTTGCTCCCCCCAATAAATAGCAGGAAAATTATGCATTTTGCTAACAAACTATCTTTGAAATGCTAAAGTTCTATCAAAGGAACTGTTCCTGAAACATTTGTACATATTTATCATGACACATTAACACATTTCATTTTTATGTGTTGGAAATCATATATACCTTTGCAATGGCTTGGCAAATATGCTCTTGCCATCAATACACTTCTAAGTAATGCATACAGATAAAAGTGTAAAATCCCTTGCTTCAGAATTTTTCTTAAATACATTCTAACATATGCAGTACGCAGCTGAGAAAATTGGAGAATACCTTCTGAGGTTCAATACTCCTCTGTGCCAATACATCCCAAAGTAACAGCATATCTTTAGTCTTCTCCACATAAACAAGTCTCCTCGCCATCTGTTCGCCTAGGTACACAGTTGCCTTTTTATATGGTGTAGATTCAGGGCTGTCAGCATGGTGAAGAGGAAAACAGGTGTTAACTCATTAGAATTGCTGAATCCCAAAAAAATGGATCCATGTAGGGATGTAAACATACTGCAACCACTCCTTCGGTGTTTGATTTTAATGGACTGCAACTGTGACTGATTAGTGTTTGGGAGAAGGAAAACACAACAGCACTGCAGGCTGCCTTACGTCCAGTGGGTGTGTCAGGTCACATCTAAAAAGTGTTAGATGTAAAGTTGTAAATGTAAGTAGCACACAGGTCACAGGTTGTGTTCCTTCACATACAACCTGCCCTTCATTTTTTGTCAGCTGCATATGTTATTATTTCCACTGAATGTCCTCACACATTTTAAGGTCAATGATATAGAATGGCTTACACAATGCATGTCTCAGATTACTGCTCAGATATGTGTAGAATGACCAACAAACACAGAACTGTAATACAGAGTCGTATATTTGCAAGGAATAATCATGACACTGGGTGGCATGATACCAGGGCACTTCTATGGGCTAAGCTTGTAAAGGCTCCAGGGCCATTAGCCTAATACACACCTATGAACCTATGAACCTATGAACCTATGACAGGTTGTGTACTACATCCAAAACTACGAAATGTGCAAATAATACTTGTATGGTTGGCTATCATTGTAGATGCTGTTGCAGCTGGTAATGTGCATATTGAGTTAAGTTCCTTGCTGCAAAACTGTTTGTGTAGCAAAGAGGGACAAGGCACCATCTTGTGTTCTGAAGGTGTAATGGAATGAGAGTTCCAATCCAGATCTATGTAGTAATATCTCATGTGTACCAACATTTTCTAGTGTGAATGTCATAGGTTGCTTTTCCTCATTTCAACTACCTCTCCCTTTTCTTTCTTTTTGTCTTTTTTTTTTAATTCATCAGTGTTTGGCAATGTGCCAATTAGCACAAGCATGGGAGATGGATAAAAATGAATGTCAGGTTTGGCTATGCTTATCACATTTGCTCAAAGCATGAGATGTGTGCAAACTGGACAAGTGGACCACCCAGGAAGCAAACAGGACCCAGAGACCCAAAAATAGAAACTGGATGCATTAATGCATTCAATAAATACTAATCGGCATCGTGTAAACCTGATAAGGGATGTTGCACTGCTGTTAACAGCGAGACCTTAAGAATGATTAGTAAAATAGAGAATGTCATATAACTAGTCCTGTGGCAGTAAGTGTTAAGTGTAGGGCAGAAATACAGATGGTCCTAGGTTCTAGTAAAGGTTATGTACCCTTTGTTTTACTGTTGTGACATGGTAGTTTATAGCAATGAACTGCAACACAGGCAAGTGTTTTTGCAACCTTCTCGTGGTAACAGGTGTAAGTGTAAGTGTAAGACTGCCATACACATAGTCTTGGGTTCAAATACAGCATAGTCCATACATTTCTACTGTTGTTCCACTTCTCATTATAGTCACTCTCACTTGACATGATGTAGCTGATATTAATAATATGTATGAGGACTGTCATGTCAGTTATGTAGTCATTTATCTATGTATTATTACATTTATTCTCAAATGTGTGACTGTGGGTATACTGTGTACCATATTCCTGTAAGTATATTTCTGCTATCTGGACTGCCATGGCCTTCACATTTGTCTAACACACAACTACCTGTACATTAAATGTATCTTGAATTTGCTTTGCTTGCTACTGTTGCACTCTGATTACTATTTACTATTACACAAACATTGTGGTCAGAGGTGCCCACTGCCAAGTACTGTGTTTGCATGATGGTAAGTAGATCTTAACATTTCAAACAGTGTGTGCACTCCCAGTAAATGTGATAACTAGAATTGGTGGAAAACCATCATTTTCCATTGCTCTTGATCCATGGCAGACATGGCAGGCATTTCTGGAGAAGGTGTCAGATTTAGGGCACAAAGATTAGGTGTCCAGGAGTCCAAGATTTTTAATGGACTCCTAGTTAAAAACCACAGTGCCAGGTTTATGCAGGGTAACTGTTCTGGCTCCCAGTATAAGTCAGAAGCTTGGGATAGTTTAGCCTGGCTGTAACCAGAGCCACCGGTATCCTGCAGATTGGTGACCAATGCAGGCATCACTATAATGGCCTATGGCAAAAGAAGAGGGATATCCCTGATGCTTGGACCAAGGAATTTAGGACTGGAAACATCCCATAACTGTATAAGTATCAATTACAAAGAGTACTTGTAAGACTTAAAAGATGAATATAGGCAAGACTGGTATCCATAATGGTATTCTGTTCTGCTCTTTTCTGTTTTTTTCACAGCATCCATGGACTGGGAGGTCAATGTAAGAACCCACAGGGCTAGATCTATGAGGATGAGGGAAGTATGTGGTCTGTATGCAGCAGAAGAGTGGTGTTACTGTAGCATTAAAAGTTAAAAGTAGCTTTTTTGGTATTTTATATAACTGTATCAAATTGAGCATACATATCAAATGTAAAACCAAGTATGCACATATCAAGTTTAACTCGCTGCAATCTGTAGTATAATATGCATCTGTTAGGAGCTGGTAGTCTTAAAAATACTCTGTTAGGAGTTTGTAGTCTTAAAAGTAAAGGTTAAGATAATATAGTCAAATAATTGTATTACTACATTGTATGTCATATATTTGAAATTGCTAATTTTATCTCTTTTTTTACCTCTCACCTCAACCATTATCTCTCTTTTTTTATTTTATTTTATTTTTTTATTTATTTTTTGCTGTACTTTATTACATATCATCAAATGTGTGCATGTCTTCCATGTGTACCACATCGCTAAATGCTCCACAGCACAGCAGGGTAGGCCTGCCCCACAAGCTCTACCTGCCCCCCTCCACTGGCTCCAGCACTACTGCCCAGCTCATCTGGGAGTCAAGCTGGCAACACTACCTCTGCTGCCCTTGTACTATCTGCTCCTCAGATTACCCTGCCCCAGAGGCCGGTCCTGTGCTACCTTCTGGGAACAGTACTGAAAATGGTGATTTTATCACCGACACAGAGATGCCAGGGATGGTGCTTAGGGTTGTGCACTGCACTGTTGGTGTACGCCTATGCTGACTGGAGAGGCTGCACACCAGTCAGAGCAGAGTGAGGTGACACTGATGACAGTCCAGTGGGTGAGAACTCTATTCTCACTGTCACTCACCTTGACAACCATGTGTTCTAGATGGCCACATCCTCACCCCAATCATGCTGTCCTCCAGTCTTTTGTGTCCATCACCATCCCTGTCTCTTGTCTTGTTTGTCTTGTTTATATGCAATTGCTTCCTCACTTACCCAGCTTACCTGACCCAGACATACCTATGTCCCTTCTCTAACATTCCTCTCTCTCTCAAGAAAAAAAAATGGGCACCTGTCCCTCAAAAAAAAAAAAAAAAATCCCAAACATAGTTCTCCATTTTGCACGTGTCTTCTTTGCACACTTGATTCGTTCTGATTGGCTATACAAAATGATTGCATTGGGGTCACCCATCCCTCTGGAGGTGACAGTCCAAATTCAGTTAATATTTTTCACATATCTTCACTTTACACTGTTAAAGAAATGGATAGCTATGGTTGTTTCCTACCACCCACCTGCACATTCCTGACCCTGCTTGCTCCCCAATTTCACCACTGTCCTATCTTCCTCATTTCTTTTCTTTAATGCATTTTTGTGCGATGGTGCACAGCAATGGTGATGCAAAAGTAGTTAAAAGCATTACATACAGCTGTAATCAAACCCAGTACCACCTGACCCCAAACAGGAATGTATCACTGCATTA
>NC_056725.1:353821785-353916785 GCF_019279795.1 Protopterus annectens | reverse complement strand
ACCCCTCTGACTTCTCCTGCCTTCTATTGCAAATATTTAGCACAAGGGCATCCCTATCATGGCAAAGTTTCATGTTGTTAACATGATACAATGTGTGCCCTGCCTCCTGCGGTAGCAGTTCTATCATGTAGTTAACATCACTGACCTTGCTTACCACTTTGAAGGGTCCCTCCCAGGCTGCCTGCAGCTTGTTGTGTCTGACAGGAATGAGAACCATAACCTGTTGCCCCACAGCATACTTTCTAGCTCAAGCATTCCTGTCATACCAGACCTTTTCCTGCTGTTGGGCCTCTCACATCTTCTGCTGGGCCAAGCACATGAGTTCCCTGAGCTTTGTCCTGGTGTTTAGGACATATGCCATAACAGACTCCTTGTGGGATTCACACTCACCCTCCAACTCATCAGGAATCAAATCTAAAGCTCCCCTCACCCTATGCCCATACAGCAACTCAAAGGGTGAAAGACCTGTGGATTTCTTTGGCACCTACCTGTAAGCAAACAACAGATGGGGCAAATATTTGTCAGACTCCCTCAAGCTGGTTTGAAAATTCCCGTAGCATGGTCTTGAGTGTACAGTTTAACCTCTCAGCAAGACCATTAGTCTGGGGATGGTATGGGGTGGTATTTAGGTGCTTCACCCCACAGTACTTCCACAGACAAGCCGGCAGGTCTGACATGAAATTAGCACCTCTGTCAGTCAGTATTTCTTTTGGGAAACCTAGCCTGTTGAAAATCTCTAACAAAGCATGTGCCACCTTTTCTGCTTCAATGGAGGACAGGGCCACTGCCAAGGATATCTGGTAGCATAATCTACTACCACTAGGATATACTTTTCCCCTGTAGAACCTGGGGTACTCAGAGGCCCCACACAATCCATAGGTACCCTTTGAAATGGCTCCTCAATCACAGGCAAAGGCATCAAAAGAGCTTTCACCTTGTCTCTTGCCTTGCCTACCTTTTGGCACTGCTCACAGGTCCTGCAGTACCCTGTAACATCTCTGGAAATCCCAGGCCAATACAAGTTTGGCATAATACATCTCTTGATACACTTTATCCCCATATGACCTGCAGAGGGGAATATCATGGGCCATGGGTAGAACTGATAGACAGTAGGCTCTGGGCACTAACAACTGCTGTGTTCTCTCAACCTCTAGTCCTCCTTCAGGGGTCCACTCTCTATACAGTAACCCTTTGTCCCAGTATATAGATTCCCCTTTTCTTTGACAATCAGGTGCCTCACTAGCTACCTCCTTCAGGTCTTGTAATGTAGGGTCTGAGACCTAAGCCTGTCTTGACTCACTTTTTGTAACCCTTCCCAGCTCCCCTTCCACAGGAAGTCTGGTATTCTATGACAGCGGTCCCGCACTGTCAATCTGGGTACTACTACTCAACTCTGCCCTTGCAGTCACTATGTCCAAGGGAACATCAGTACCCACAAGCAGCTGTGGCTCACCTTCAGTCTCACTGCTACAGGGTAGCTCCCTCCTTGAAGTAACCACCACATCAGTCCTGGCTTCAAGTTTACAGTCTGTCTGGGTCCCCCCAGGCTACCAGACCCACATGCTTGTCTCCAAGCCAGGCTGCATGTCACTGTATGCACACAAGGTACCTGCATTATCAAAATCATTTCCTATCAGGCCATCTGAAGGGATATCCTTAAACATATCTACTTGCTTTCTTGGAATGGGGGCCCTCCTAAAGCTCTGACTGGAGTAGTCTGCCCAAGCAAGTAGTGCTCCTCTTTGACCATTGCAGGCTTCGCAATTGTTATGTCAGAGGCTGTGTCTCCCTTGGCAGTGGCCTGTTGCCCATCTACTTAGATAGGATATAACCTCTTGTGGTAGTTTGGTACCCTTGTTGTCTCCAGACAACTTACTACCGGCAGTTTTGTCATTCCCACTTACTGGTTCTCCCAGATTTTGTTCCCCACCTTGTCTCTATGGACATCTATCTGCTACATGTCCCCACTGGTTGCATTTAAAAGATTTAACCCATGGTCCTGGACATGGACCTGGACCTGGTTTCCCCTGCTGCTGGAGAACTCTGCTGGTGTGGTCTAGGTTGACCACCATGGGATCTCTTAGACCCATGAGCAGCACTGGGCATCCCTTTCCTGTGCAGTGGTGCCCTGCTTACTAGCTATAGGTCTCCCTTTTTCCCAAACTCATCTGCTGTGTTACATTCCCTGTCTGCTAACCATATTCTCATGTACTCAAGAAAAGTGATAAGGGCTTGTTTTTTCACCAAAAGGTTTTCCAGCCCCTCAAAAGTGGTGACCTGACACCCACTCATCTACCTGTGAAAATAAGTGCTTAATTCAGCAATATATTCACACACACTTTCATCTGCCTTGCTTCTATGCTCAAAAAACATTTTCCTAAAAGCTTCAGGTGTTAACTTAAAACACTCTAACAGACAATGTTTAACATTATTATAATTTAAGGAATCAGTATCAGATAATTTAGAAATAGCAATTACAGCTTTACCAGGGAGTAAGGGGGTCAGAAACTGTACCAAGAACTCTTGGTCAACATTATACTGTCTACATACCCTTTCAAACATATGAAAAAAACTGTCAAAATTATCACCCTCTGTAAATTGTAGAAGAAATTTACTGACCTTTGTTGCTTCTGGGGTTTGGTTATTCCCTTCCCCATTACCTCCATGACCCTGGTGAAGAGTCAGCATCTCCTTCTCATGTTGCCTCTGCCTCTCAGCTTCCAGATGTTCATAGGTTCATACTAGGCTATCTGTCCTAGGGCATTTTATAAGCCTAGCCAGAGTGTGTTTGGCTTTCACCACCCATTTTAAATTAATTTTGCTATGCCCTTTTTCGAGGTTAGTATACTGCGCCTCTGTCAATAGTGACACAGAAGTGATACCCGGGTTAAACATATGATCTCCCATCCACTCATCAAGATTTCTCTTGAAGAGAGTCAATGAGGGACTCTCCCTAACCTGGACTGGGATTTTATTCCAGAGTGAAGGGAGCCTCTGAGTTATGAATCTGTCCCTCCAGCATGTCCTATTTATTTCAGTGCTGAGGTTCAAGTCTCTCGAGCGCGTAGCTCAATGGGATTTGGATTTTCTGAGCTGCAGCATGTCCATTAATTCCGGGTTGGACATGGCTTTATACGTCAGGCACAGATTGCCTCTGAGCAGGCAGTATGCCACTGAGTAGAGCTGGAGTTTCTTTAATCGGAAAGCATATGGCATCTGTTTGAGCCCTTTGATCCTCTTGGTGAGGTACTTTTGGGGTTTTTCCAGTTGCTGCAGGTGTCTGGTAAGGTACATCCCAAAAGAGGCATTGTACTCAATTATGGGCCTGATGAGGGATGAGTAAAGAGGCGCGATGACCTCTCCTGATCTAGATGTGAATCCCTTCATGATTAGGTGGGCTATATAAAATGTTTTTCTAACCACTTTGGCCACGTGGTTGTCAAATGAGAGATTGCTATCAACTTGGGTCCCCAGGTCCCTAATTACTTCTTCCGTACTTAATGGATTACCACCTATATGGTAATTTGTGGGCACTTTGTTTTTACCAAAGGGGGATTACTATACACTTTTTGGTGTTTAGCTTGAGGCCATGGCTCTGGCACCAGTTGTCTGTTTCTATGAGGCCCTTTTGCAGGATGCTTGTGTCGGCTGGAGAGTGGATTAAGGTGCCCAGTTTGCAGTCATCTGTGAACTTGGCCAGCCACAGTCCTTCCATGTTGGCCTGTACCTCCGAGAAATATATACCGAACAAGAGAGGTCCCAGGACTGAGCCTTGTGGGACACCACTTGTAACTGGTTTGGAGTCTGACATGGCTCCAGCAATTCTAACCATGTGGGTTCTGTCCTTGAGCCAGTTTGCAACCCATCTAGTGACATAGGGGGTTATATTTAAGCTGGTGAGCTTATCTATAATGCCTGAGTGGGGTATTGTATCGAAGGCTTTTGCGAGGTCCAGGTAGGCTGTGTGGACCACCTTCCCCTTGTCAATGGCCTTGGTGACTGTTTCAAAGAAATCGATCAGGTTTAAGAGGCAGGATCTTCCCTTAGCAAAGCTGAACTGGGTAGGATCCAGTATCTGTAGGTCCCCAATATCTTTATTTATGAGGTCCATGATGATCCTTTCCATAGCTTTGCAGACCAAGCTAGTCAGGCTTATGGGGCGATAGTTTCCAGGATCTGTTGAGGCACCACCTTTGTGGAGAGGGACCACTGTTGCTGTATGCCACTCTTTGGTTACATATCCTGTAGTAAGGCTGAGATTGAACAGTAGTTTTATGTCACAGTTTCTCGTTTTCTTCAGCCTCCAGACATCTCAGCTTCTTATTCTCTTCAGCCTCCAGGCATCTCAGTCTCTCTGCTGATTCTATTTCCAAAAATTTGGCATCCAGTTCAATTCTCTTTAAATCCAGATGGACCTTTAATTCCTCTGTAGAAAGGTTGAACTGTCCATTTTCTAAGAGTTGTACATCCCCAAGGCCAGTCTGATTGCCCTC
Organism: Protopterus annectens; assembly: GCF_019279795.1. Taxonomy (NCBI): domain Eukaryota; kingdom Metazoa; phylum Chordata; order Ceratodontiformes; family Protopteridae; genus Protopterus; species Protopterus annectens. The sequence goes on along the minus strand of NC_056725.1, from coordinate 353,912,292 downwards.
CTGGTTGCTAGTCTGTGATGCAGCTGTGACTAAGGATGCAACCATCTCTGTTTTAGTTGAGTTGACATGCACCAGTCGTTTGTCTTGGCACATCTCAACCAACTGGTGCCTTGTCAGCTTGCCATACTCCTCTGCTGACATCCTTGCCTGCTCTCCCTGACTTACTAAGCTAACAAAAAAAAAACATTTGTGATAGGAAACTCTAAATGTTCACTGAGTGGCTGATTGAGAGTGCAAACACCTTCCTTAGTGACCAGTGTTAACAGGTACAGGAATTCAATATCCACACAACTGAAACCTAATATGTGGATAGGGTTCCTATCATGTCGTCGAACATTTAGATTGTCAAATGCCTAAACGTCGACACCTAAATATCAAATGCTGAAAACCGCAAACAGACAATTACACAAATTTTTTCCCAGGGAAAAAATTTGCTTGGGCGTCATCGGGGAATTGCCCTTTTCCCTGATGTAGAGCAATCTCAGAGTTGGTATATTTAGTTACGGAGGTGTGGGGGGAGAAGCCCCCCCACTTGGTTAGGGTTTTAAAGTTTTTTTTTGTTTTTTTTTTTTTTGGCCAAGGAAATTTTTTCACTGGGAAAACGTTTGTGTAATTGGCCTTTCATAGTTTTCAGCATTCAACATTTAGGTGTCAACGTTTAGGTGTTCGACAATCTAAATGTTCGACATTGTAATATAGATGCATGTGGATATCCAACCACTGCCAGCCAATACAATGTAATGCCTCATTATTGGCTCAGTAATCAAGGTTCTGACTTCAGTTCCCAAGCTCAAAAACAACCATTGAGGTAGCATTTAGCATCTAACTGTGAAAATACATAGAAAAAGGCTTTTGCACTGAAAATTGGCTTTGTTCAAGTCGGACTTTCCCAGTTAACAAATGTTAAATAAATAAATAAATACACTGTGCAGCTGTTGGAAGCCATAAAGCAAAAAAACACTTCCAGAGACATGGTGGAGCTCTCGGATTATGTGGCCCAGGCAGGTATCAACCTAGCCCTGAGCAGTATCCTACAGTCACCCAGAATGATACCGCAGTACAAATAAAACATTATTGGCTTCAACAATCGGCTACATTTCTGGTGTCATTCTAAGGGGATCCAGAATCTGTCTGCTTGGAATGACATGAGTGACAGACCTTGATGCTTTGCCAGAGATGGCCTGCATTTGTCACTCCTGAGGGTACTGGCTAAGGCTCTTGCCACCCCTATAGTACCTTTTTAGGTGATGTTCCAAAGATCAAATCACCACTGTAATAGCTATAAATAAATACATTCTGAGAGTCATGCTGCTCAATGCTAGAAGTCTAAATCTCAACATGTACTTGCTCGAAGCACTCCTCAGAATGGAGAACATTGACAATTGTGCTGTAATGGAGACCTGGTTTAAAATGGCAAAAAGCACACCTGCTCTACCAGGCAATAACACATTCCACACTTTCTGGCCCCAAAACATAGACTGTAGTTGCAAAGGTGGTGGTGTCTCCATATTCATAAAGGATATGCACACCTCCAGACTGGTAGCCCATCATAAAGCATCTGAGATTCTTCGGTACAACTAACAGTGGGTAAGATAGCGATCCAGGTCATAGTCTGCTATAGGTCCCCAACCATGTCTCTAGACTCTTACTCCACATTCCTAAGCACCCTGGAATGTATCAAGGTCCAACACAACAGTCTCATACTAGGAGACTTCAACTACCCCTCCATCAACTGGGGAAACTACTCAAACACCAATACACTGACCCAATGCTTCCTGGAATTCATCAATTCCAGTGCTCTGGACCAGCTCATTTGACCCCCACTAGAGGAAACAACATCCTTGACCTGGTTATTACTAACACGTGTGACCATTGCTCTACACCAGTAGTCAATACTATGCTAATGAAAAATAGCTGCATGACTACTGAATCATGCACCAATGCACTGTACAAACATGTACATAAATGCATGGAACTAGCCATACCCAACAGAACCAAGATGCTCTCCTTCTCCTCCAAAAGGAAGCCAATCTGATGGTTCCCTGCCATTAATAAACTCTACAACAGAAGGAAGAAACTGTTGGAATAAAAGGTGAAGTCCCAAGACTGGAAAAACTCCCTTATTAGCCTCAACAAAAAGTTGAGATCCCTCATCAAAACATCTAAAGCCAGATATGAAGGCAGAATTGCTGCAGATACTAAAAACACCCACAAAGCCTTCTATAGTTATATCAAAAACCTCCACAGCAATACCCAGATTTGCTCTGAGTTACTTCACAATGATACCTCCTATACTGACCCAACAGATATTGCCAACATACTGGCCGACAGATTCAGTGCCAAATTTACCCCTCTCTCTCCCGCTTAATGGACCAATCACAATACTGGAAGAATGTAAAGCACCCAGCATTACTGCAGCACCAGTTAAAGCTGCATTATCCAAGGCCAAGAATACAGCTTCCATGGGACCCGACAATAATCCTGACTGTGTTCTACATGAACTACAAAGCAAACTGGCACCAAATCTATGTGCCCTGTTCAATCACAGCCTCACCTCAGTCTTTGTCCCTACCAAATGGTGCACTGATACCATCATCCCTCTCCATAAAGGGGGAGCAACTACAGACCCTGGGAATTATTGCCCCATTAGCCTGATGAGTCTGATATGTAAAGCTATGGAGTGCAACATCATGGACCTGGTTAACAAAGATATAGGAAATTTCCAAATTCTAGATCCCCACGCAATTTGGCTTTGTGAAAGTGAGAGCATGCCTGCTCAACCTGGTTGACTTCTTTGAGATAGTCACCAGGGCTATGGATGAAAGTAAAGCAGTGCATACAGCCTGCCTTGATCTGGCCAAGGCCTTTGATACCATTCTTCATTCGGGAATTATTGAGAAACTCATCAAACTAGGCATCAACCCCTATATCACTAGATGGCTTGCAAACTGGCTCACAGACAGAACACACAGAGTGAAAGTAGTAGACTCCAAGTCAGACTGCCGACCAGTCACGAGTGGAGTCCCACCGGGATAGGTCCTGGGTCCTTTCCTGTTCATCATCTACTTCTCAGAAGTCCAGGCCAACACAAAGGGACTCTGGCTGACCAAGTTTGCAGACAACTGCAAGCTGGGAGCCATTATTAACTCCCCAAGTGATGCAGATATTCTACAGAAAGGCCTCACTGAGACTAATGACTGGTGTCAAAACCATAGTCATAAGCTTAATGCCAAAAAATGTGTCACCATCCCCTTTGGTAAAAACTCAGTTCCCACTGATTACCACATCGACTGAAGACTGAAGGTGTTATAAGAGATCTGGGGACGCAGGCTGACAGCGTCCTCTTCTTCGACCACCACATTGCCACTGTGGTCAGAAAGTCCTTCTATGTGGTACATCTCATTACCATGGGTTTTGCATCCAGGAAGAATGAGGTAATTGTCTCTCTCTGCTCTTCCCTCATTAGACCATGTACCTCACTAGACACCTGCAACAGCTGGAGAGACCACAGAAGTACCTCATGAAGAGGATTCTAGGCATTAAACACATGTCTTACATGGACAGACTCAAAAGACTCCAGCTATTCTCTGTCTCATATCACCTACTTTGAGGTGACCTTTGCCTGACTTACAAAGTCATGTCTGACTCAGCTCTGTTAGAAATGCTGCATCGAATGAAATCCCAATCCCTCCACACCACATGCTCCAGAGACCTCAACCTCATTACCACAATCAATAGAACATGGTGGAGGGACAGGTTCCTCACCCAGAGACTGCCCATGCTATGGAATAGACTTCCCATACATGTCAAGCAGAGCACCTCGCTGTCCCTCTTCAACAGAAATCTTGATGAGTGGATGGGTAATAGAAAGTTCACCCCGGGGATCACTCTAGTGGCTCTGCTTGATAGAGGCACTGGGAACTAACATTGGGTAGCACAATGCCAGGTCACTTCTATGGGCTAGGCTCGTAAAGTCTCCAGGACCATTAGCCTAGTACACACCTATGAACCTATGAACATCTCAAGCCTAGTTATTACCTCTCTTTCAAGACAACTCAGAGAGTCCAATAGTATAGACATCCTGTCTCTTGCTGTCATAAAGTAATTTAAATTTCAGATATTATTCTGAAGTTAACATCATATGTTTCAGTTCCCATTGTTAAAATATATACATCTAAACAATTACAATAGATGGAGCAGTGGTGCAGCAGTTAACATTGTCGCCTCACAGCAAGAGGTTCTCCAATTCATTTCTCAGCTGGGGTGCCTTCTTTGTGGGGTCTGCATGTCCTCAATGCATTTGTGTGGATTTCCTCTGGGTACTCTGGTTTCCTTCCACTTTAGAAAAGCATGTGTTTAGAGCATTTTGCCCTGGGCCTCTGCTGAAAATTGGCTCATTCCAAGTCAGACTTTCCTGGTATACAAATGTTAAAATAAAATAAAAAAAATTGTGTATATACATTTCTGCTCAATACTTTACAAAATATCTCATCAGCACATGCCTGTACAATATGACATACAGTTCTAATACATTTGTAACACAGGCATATGAATCATGTTGATATTCACAAATGACAGACAACCACTTTCAAGATTCCAGATAGTTGGCCTGGCAGTATCTCCTTTCATGACAACTACAAAGGGCATTTTACACCAGCATATAGGACACTGTTATATTCTCCTCAGCAAACACTGCCAATGACATAATTTGTATTACATTCTTGTATATGCAGTACTCCTACCAGGGCAGGGTCAGAGACTAGCCTGGAGGCCAGGCAGAAGTCACCTCATCCCATGCAATAAAGATCACAGTGACATGGCTTTTAATCTATTCACATACATGATGGCATGGTTTGTAGGCCCTGTGTTATGCTGCTGAGAAAGCCCTGTGGTGTCTCCAGTTGTTACATGTGTCTGGTGAGGTACATGTAAAAAAGAACATTATAATCTATTAGTGTTGTAATGAGGTTTGACTACAATGCTGTTATACAATCCAAAGATCTCAATATAATGGGGTAACTTATGATGTACACAACATAGACATTCAGTAGAAGTGTGAACACTTTATGGTCAATGATAAGACTGCTACCTGCATGTGTTCCAGTTCTTGTATTACTGGGTTTCTGCATAACAGGACTCTTGCCAATGCTGTGATTAACATGAAACTCCACTTTTCAGGCAGACAACATTACAAACACAAATTTCTGCATTTATTTGGTACAAAGTTTGCCTTTGTCACCATTCAGTTGTGTGTGTTAACTCCTTCTGTACTATGTTATCACCATTGGTGGACTCAGTGATTGCACTCAATATGCAAGAACCTTTATTACCTTTACAGAAACCATTCACTGCCTCAGAAATGACGGACAGCTAGTCTCAGCTATTTTCCTAGATATGTCAAAAGCTTTTGACACTGTATCCCACCAGCTTCTACTCAATAAACTTGCCACTTATCATCTCACTATCTCAAGCCTAACATGGTTCCATAGTTATCTATCTAACTGTCAACAGGCTACTAAATGGGCAAACACCCTTTCTCCTTTATTACCAGTCATCACGGGGGTACACCAAGGCTCCGTACTTGGGCCTCTTCTCTTTGTCATATTTACAATAACCTGAATACTGCCATCAACATGCCACCATCATCCAGTATGCTGACAATTCCTCTCTTATCTGTTCAGCTCACTCATTTTAGAACTGCAAAATAAAATGCAAAAATCTTTCCAAGACATTGACAATTACCTTTCCAATCATCAACTCATTCTTAACCCAAATAAGACAAGCTCATATTCTCCAAAAAAATACAAACTCAGCACAACACCCCTCTACATACACTCCTCCAATGGGACAGTAATCAAACCCACCAATCAGACTAAACTGCTTGGAGTTACAATAGATGATACTTTAAAATTTGATAAACACATATGCCTTACAATCAAAAAAGTTCACTCCAAACTTGATGCTCTCTATAGGGTTAAGCCTTACCTTACACAACAAGCTGGACTTACCACAGCTAGATGTCACTTGCTATCCAGCCTCCTCTACTGCTCTCAGATCTTTACAACTCCATCCAAAGCTGACCTAAATAAACTAGAATCCAGCTACAACAAAACTGCTAAGTTTGCCCCAAGTCAACTCCATAAAGTGCACCACTGTTCAGTTCTCTTACAACTCAACTGGCTGGAGCTTCCCAACCTGTTAGTGCTAAAGCAACTTTCAATTGCCCATAAAATCACTTACAACCCCATTGACTGTCCAGCTCTTTCAAACCTGTTACAACCTAATGCTAACTGCAGGCTCCTAAGGTCATCCAATAAAATAATGCTACTCCGATAAAATTGCCAAGGACTGGAACAATCTTCCTCAGCACATCTTACATAATCCAAACCTGTCCACATTTAAAAGTACCCTGAAAGATGATCTAAATGCTAACTGGCTTTGCACCTGTAATGATCCTGGCTAGTATTTCTTCATTCTATTTAATACTCTTCTTGTGCAGGTTGGATATTGTACACTTTAACTTCCTTTTAAATTTGTACCTAACTTATTTTTATTTACTATGTAAATTTTGCTATTCCTTCTAATTCTTCTGTGATCTTGTAACATATTTTTTAACATACTTTTGATATTTTGTGTAACTACTTACTTGTACTTTAACTTTAACTAATTTGTACTGTTCTGGAGCTTTTCTCCCCGGGTCCCTGCTGAAAATGGATTTCTGACCCAGTTGGACACTACCCAGTTTGTCTTTCGGCTTTTCCCGGTTAGGGGTCGCCACAGCGGAACTCCGGTCCACTAATGATTGGTAGTTGATTTTTACATGCTGAGTTACCAGCCCTGATGCACAACCTTCAACGAAGGTACGCCCATTCACACATGTCTCCACTCAGAAGACGCTCTAGCTGAGAATCGAACAGGACAGCGTCTTACTGTGAAGCGACAACGCTACACACTACCCAGTTAATAAATGTAAATAAATAAATAAATAAGAATCAGCAAACTTTGTAAGCTGAAGGCCATGTACTTTAGCCTGAACTAAACCCAGCTTAGTTTTGTAAAGGGCAGATCATGCCTAGTCAGTGTGGTGGACTTCTTTGAGAAGGTGACCAAAGCAATGGATGAGGGCAAAATCATTCACACTGCCTACCTTTACCTGGCCAAGGAATTTGATATAATACCCTGCTCAGGCATTGCTGACAAACTCAAGAGTTTAGGTACAAACCCATATGTCACCCGGTGGATAGCCAACTGGCTCAAAGACAGGACCCAGAGAGTTAGAATTGGGGAGTTCATCTCTATAAAGAGGCCAGTCACAAGTGGAGTCCCTCAGGGATCAGTCCTTGGACTGCTCCTTTTTGACATTTACTTCTCAGAAGTCAAGGCCAATTTTAATGGTCTCTGGCTGCCTACATTTGCAGATGATTGCAAATTAGGATCTGTCATTGAATCTCACACTGACACAAATGTTCCCCAGGAGGGGCTGACACAGACAAACAACTGCTGTCAGAGTCATGGACTAAAACTAAATGCCAAGAAATGCATAATAGTATCCTTTGGGAAGTCATCCATCCCTGGTAACTATCATATTGACAACACACCCCTTAGAGTTGACCCAGTAGTCAGGGACTTAGGGACACACATTGATAGTAATCTAGCCTTTGATCATCACGTGTCTACAGTGGTGAGGAAATCATTCTATGTTGTATAACTTATAAACAAAGGTATGGCATCTAAGTCCAAAAAAGTAATTGTTCCACTGTATTCGGCATTCATCAGACCTACCATTGAATGCAATGCCCCCTTTAGTATGTACCTAACCAAGCATATCCAACAACTGGAATGTCCACAGAGGTTCCTCACTAAAAGAATACAGTGCATAAGTAATATGTCCTATGCAGACCACCTCAAGGCCCTATCCCTGTATTCTGTCTCCTACAGGCTTTTGAGGGGAGATCTATGCCTGGCATACAGGGCATTGTCAGCCCCAACTCTGACTGACCTCCTGCATGTCCACAAAACAAACAGTACCATAATTACCCATTCTAAAGACTTAAACCTTGCCTGTGATATAAATAGGACCTGCTGGAGAGATAAGTATGTATCCCAGAGACTACCCCATCTATGGAACAGGCTCCTCATCCATGTGAAGCAGAGTTCCTCCCTAATCCAATTCAAGTGCAACTTGGACAATTGGATTGGAAACTGGAAATTCATCCCTGGTTTGGCACCTATGTCTCTGATGCAGACAGGTAACCTGTAAACGGCTCATCTCCCAGGGCCATGCTTACACTTATCAAGGGTATCAGAACTTGTCAGAGATTTGGGATGCATAGCTAGGCTTAAAAAGGCCCTTGTGGTCATTAGCCTAGTAAACACCTATTTACCTGTGAACCTATGAACTGTCAAATAATACAGTTCGAACAGTGAAGGACCAAGCACAGATCCCTGGAGTTTGCCAATGGTTGACAGCTCTACTGGTACAAGTTGTTTCACCAAATTTTACATGATGTGTTCTGTGAGTGAGCCAGTTGGTTATCCATCAACTGATGTAAGGTTTAATACCCAGCTTGGAGGTTTTCCCAATGATACTGGAATGTGTGATTGTGTCAAAACCGTAGCCTGTGTATGATAGGCAGCATGCAGTGTCTTACCTTCATTCAGGCCTATCACATGGAATCAATGGGCTGTGACAACATCACAGATTGCCTATGACATGACTCAGCACATACACCTTCCTGATACAGCTGAATACACAGTTCAATGCACCCTCCACATGGCCTATGTTCCTCTACAAGGGTGTACATCACCATGCATCGACCTGAGTTTGCGGGACAGCACCTGATGCACCCATGTATAGAGACATCCTGACTTTCATCAACTGTGAGGTAGACCAACATGTCATCATGGACATCTTCTACATCTACACTAGTAATTTTCCAGGCATGCGCAGCAAACCTGTGTGAGTTGTTAATGCTACATCAGGTCCGTTATATCTGACAGAAGTCTTCAAAGAGGTCATGGAGGTTATTGATGATGACAACAGTATCACCTTGTGGAACTTGAACAGCTCAATGCATTTGACAGAAATCCACACTGAGGTATTCAATCAACACTGTCATATGTGGCCATAAACAGCTATATCACCAAATGGGTAGACAAGTGTATGACATGTGGCATCCCACTGTGTTGAAATTTGTGACGTGACATATATCTCAGATCCAGTGATCAGGTCAGTACATTAGGGCTGTCTGCTAGGCACTTTTCTGCCCAGTAGTTAAGCGATGGACATCACAGAAGACATATACATGCTGTGTCCAAACAGTTTCCTAATGGATTCCAGCTTGTGGCAATCATTGACTCCAACTGTGATATGAGTATAATACAGACAGGATCAACACATACCAAAAACTGCTGCCATGACAACACCTGCATTGACAAGAAACATGGAGGGATTTCTTGAATCAGGAAACAGACACACCACCCAAGTATAATGTGGACATCACACCCTATAATCAGACCAGTAGGTATGTGACCCATGTCCTGAGGTAGATGGTAAGTGGTACATCCACCAGCATGTGGTCACACTGCTGACTATTCCCGTGAATGCAATACAAGTACTGGGTATGTGAAGGATATCCACATCAGAGGCTATAATAACTTCATGTTTTCCAGCCTTCATCACACCAGTAACTGTGTACAATGCATCCTTCTTTTATCTTCCTACACATCTTCTAGTGATGTGTACCTGAAGTGTACCACCTTTGTCTTAGTGCACTGGCACACAGCTTATTGGCCATGCCTATGTATTCTTTCTGTAGAATATACATGACTGATGGTGCAGAACCGAGCACCAATCAAGTCGTTACACCAGATGTGTGTGTGCTACCTGTCCTGCTTATGCACACACTAAATACATAGATGTTTGTCAACATTAATTGAATGTATATCATTCATGACAGTGTGGCTTGGGCCATCTCTCTCTCTCTCTCTCTCTCTATATATATATACATATATATATATATATATATATATATATATATATATATATATATATATATATATATATATATATATATATATATATATATATATATATATATATATATATATATATATATATATATATATATATATATATATATATATCTACATATATATATATATATATATATATATATATATATATATATATATATATATATATATATATATGTATATGTGTGTGTGTGTGTGTATATATATATATATATATATATATATATATATATATATATATATATATATATATATATATATGTATATATATGCCATGCATGCAAGGCAACTAGCCTGTATTGCCCAAACTGTCACATACAGGTATAGCAGTGTCCCTCCTAATACCTCCAGCTCATGTTATAGTGCCAGGACAGTGTGCGTGGCTACCCTCATAGAGTATGGATGTATCATAATAGTTGTTCAAGTGTGTGTGCACGTGTGTATAGGCATCTCTTATCAGTCTGCATTGCATATGTTATGTTTGGAGCATGGGGTTAGTGGTGGTATTATTCTGATATTGTCCATGATTGTGGTTGGTTACTGTAATATTTTTCATGATACTTCACCTGTGGCCACCTTGCTGGAAATGTCTGCTGAGAGTTTGCTTATATTCAGGCATATCAGTTTGCACAGCTTCACAATATGCACTCTATCCCAGTTGTATGTCAGATCCCTGATAAGTTTTCTCTGCATTATTCATGTAAGACTGCTTATCTCTCACAGACATCCTCCCCATTATGTCACCTTGTGTGACAGTCACAGACAACACATTTTTGATGTATAGTCCGTACTGCACCATATAGATATGTGCCTGGTATTGCTTCTACAGCAATCTTCCATTGACATGCCCTCCTCTGCTGTGCATGAGGGAGTTTCACCTGTCATCTTTCCCTGTGTTCATTCCTACAATTCATCTGTGTGCCCCTATTCAATACACACATTTCTCCTGAATAAATATCTAACATGGCAGCCCCATGTCCTTTTACAGATCATTAACACATCTTCAGTACAGAATCCCAGGAATGGGATATCACAATACTCTGTGTTGTAGGTACACTGTCCTGTACTATGTTTGCACCATATACTTCACATTCATACCTCTCAGCTGTCCTGATTTGTGAAGAATGCCCAGATTTGGTCTCATATTTGTGATCTTTTCTTCATTATATTTTTGTTTCCTGGCAAATCATTGGTATGTCATTTCAAAGTGATGTCAGAAAATGATGACTGACATTTGAGTTCAAACTTCATAGTCTTCAGGCAGTTCATGGTAGTGTACAACCTATTTATTGTATTAACTTTCTAAGTCTGGAAGTGCAATATTAAATATCTTTCACTATTTTTGGGCCTTTGCCCCCCCATTATGTGTGCCTTTGTGCCCATATCTTGCTCAAAGGGGATGGCAGTATGTTTGAGTTTCATTCTACCACGTCTGTGCAACATTTATGGCAATTATGTCCCTATTTTTGGTTAAATGTCCCTGCATTAAACTGGCCTTTGTGGAGATATGTTGAACTAATAGATTCACAACTATCTGTGAAGCCCTGGTGGTCATTATGGCATTCTGGGCATATACGTGCAAATAAGGTGCTCTGTTTTACAAGGAATTGATATTTGCAGTCACCTAAACAGTTTTCTGGCTGGCAACACTGTTACCAACCTTGAAACCTAGCTTAGGCATGCTGCACTTCATTAACAAAAGTCTTATGGCACAGTGGTTAAGGTGTTTGCCTCCTATACCTAAGGTCCAAGGTTTGATTCTCTCCTCTGCTAATGGCTCATTGATTCACGTGATATAATTTTTTCTAGGTAGGTTGCAAATTGGCTCACAGATAAAACCCACACTGTAAAAGTAGCATACTCCAGTTCAGACTGCCAACAACTCACGAGTGGAGTCCCACAGGGATCAGTACTGGATCCTCTCCTGTTTGGCATTTACTTCTCAGAAGTTCAAGCCAACATGGAGGGACTCTGGCTGACCAAGTTCGCTGACGATTGCAAGCTGGGAGCCATTATTAACTCCCGAAGTGATGTAGACATCCTACAGAAAGTCCTCACTGAGACCAACGACTGATGATGAAACCATGGCCTTAAGCTTAATGCCAAAAAATGCATCGTCATTCGCATTGGGAAAAACTCAGTTCCCACTAATTATCACATTGATGGTAGCTCACTGAACACTAAAGGTATTTTAAAAGATCTGGAGACACCTCTCCTTTGACCAACACATTGCCACTGTGGTCAGAAAGTCCTTCTATGTGGCACATCTCATTACCAAGGGTTTTGCATCCAGGAAGAAATAGGTCATCATCTCTCTCTACTCTTCCCTCATTAGACCAATCATTGAGTATAATGCCCCATTTGGCATGTACCTCACTAAACACTTGCAACAGCTGGAAAGGCCACAAATGTACCTCATGAAGAGGATCCTAGGCCTTAAACACATGCCCTATATGGACAGACTCAAAAAGTGCACAGTACACACCTATAAACCTCTGAACATGCATTGTGCACACAAAAACACGCTAACATGTAAACTCCATGTAGGCTGTGAGCGAAGGCTTCACAGAGTTTATTTAATCCTGGGTTGAATGTTATTGCTGTATATAGATCTTGCCAAAGAATTTGATTATCTTCCATATTCTGATATTATAGAATGCATGATGAAACCTGGTATGAATGCCTTAATATTAAACTGGATTAACTCATGGCTTCTTAGGCAATTTAATGTAAAAACTAGAAACCATTATTTACACTGGGTTCATAGGTTCATAGGTAGGTATGGCCCTAGGGCATATATAAACCTAGCCAAACGGTACCCTGGTGTTTGCCAACCAAAAAAATGATTTTCCTGTGCCCTTGTCAAGCAGAGCCACAGAAGTGATCCCTGGGGTGAATTTCCTATCTCCCATCCAATCATCAAGATTTTTCTTGAAGAGTGCTAATGAGGAGCTCTGTTTGATATAGATAGTTAGTTTGTTCCAGGATATGGGAAGTCTATGGGACAGGAATCTATCCCTCCAGGATATTCTGTTTATTGTGGTGACAAGGTTTAGGTCCCTAGAGCATGTAGCTCGGAGGGATTGGGATTTCTTTACGTGGAGCATGTCCAACAGCTCAGGGTTTGACATAGCTTTGTATGTTAGGCAGAGATCGCCTCTGACTAGGCGATATGCGACAGAGTAAAGCTGGAGTTTTTTGAGACGGTCTGCGTAGGGCATCTGTTTGAGGCCAGTAATCCTCTTTGTGAGTTATTTCTGTGGCCTTTCCAGTTGTTGTAGATGTCTTGTGAGGTACATACCAAAAGGGGAGTTGTACACTTTAATGGGTCTAATGAGTGATGAGGAAAGGGGAACAATGACCTCTTTTTTTCCTGGATGAGAAACCTTTTGTGATGAGGTGTGCCACGTAGAAGGATTTCCTGACTACTGTGGCGATGTGATTATCTAAGGAGAGACTACTGTCCTCCTGTGTCTCAAGGTCTCTTATCACACTTTCAGTGTTAAGTAGACTACCGCCTATGTGGTAGTTCATGGGTACAGAGTTTGTACCAAAAGAGATGACAATGCACTTTTTGGCATTGAGCTTGAGGCCATGGCTTTGACACCAGGCATCTGTCTCAGTGAGGCCCTTTTGTAGGATGTCCACATTGTTAAGAGTTTTGATTATGGCTCCTAGTTTGCAGCCATCTGCAAACTTTGTTAGCCAAAGACTTTCTGTGTTTGCCTGTACTTCAGAGAAGTAGATACCAAACAGGAGATGACCTTGGACTGAACCCTGTGGTACTCCACTTGTCACTGGTCTGAAGTTGGATTTAGAGTCTGCTACTTTCACAGTGTGGGTTCTGTCAGTGAGCCAGTTGGCAACCCATCTTGTGACATAGGGATTTATACCTAGTTTAGTGAGTTTGTCTATAATTCCAGAGTAGGGGGATGGTGTCGAAAGCCTTGGTGAGATCTAGATAGGCTGTGTAAACCACCTCACCCTCATCTACAGCTTGATGACCGCTTCAAAGAAGTCTATCAGGTTTAGAAGACATGATCTGCCTTTTGCAAACCCGAACTGAGTAGGGTCCAGGGTTTGGAGATTACCAATGTCATTGTTTATAAGTTCCATGATGATATGCTCCACAGCCTTGCAGATCAGGGTAATCAGGCTAATGGGGCAGTAGTTCCCGGGGTTCGTGGTGGCTCCCCCTTTGTGGAGTGGGATAACCATTGCTGTGCTCCATTCAGTGGGCACAAAGCCTGAGGTGAGGCTGTGATTGAACATGGTACTTAGGTGGGGTGCCAGTTCATTCTGTAGCTTATGTAGAGTGCAGCCTGAGATGTTGTCAGGTCCCACGGATGCTGTGTTCTTGGCTTTGGATAGTGTGTGTTTTACCTGTGCAGTGGTGATTACAGGTACTTTGCATTCTTCCAGTATAGAGATGGGCCCTTTAGGGGATGAGAGAGGGGTAAAGTTAGCACTGAACCTATCTGCCAGGATGTTGGAAATATCAGTTGGTTATGTATATTTAGTGCCATTGTTATGTAACTCAGAGCAGATCTGAGTGTTGCCATTGAGATTCTTGACATAGCTATAGAATGCTTTGTGATTGTCTTTAGAATCAGTGGCGATTTTGTTTTCATAACTAACTTTGGAGGATTTTATTTGGGATATCAGCTTCTTACTGAGGCTGACCATGGAGTTCCTCCAGTCATGGGATTTTACTCTTTTTTGCAACCGTGTCTTCCTTCTGTTGTAGAGTTTGTTTATGGCAGGGGACCACCAGATTGGCTTCCTTTTTTTGGAGGATAGCATCTTGGCTCTGTTAGGGATTGCACGATCCATGCACTCCTGTAACTGCTTATAAAGTGCAATTGTATAGGATTCAGCAGTCATATCTCTATTGTCCATCAGCATGGGTGTCGTGAAGTTTGCCACTTCTGTCTTAAGAAGTGTGAAGTTGGCTTTGGAGAAATTTTTTATGGTGGTTTCCCTAATTGTGGGGGGGGGGGGTGGAATGTGGATGTCTAGGGTGATTTGCTTGTGATCGGATCTGACCAATGAGGTATTGACCTCTGGTGTGGAACACCGGTTGCCCATGTTGGTAATGACCAGGTCTAGGTTATTGCTGTCCCTGGTGGGGGTGTGGATAAGTTGATCGAAGGCATTGGAATTTATGAAATCCAGAAAACGTTGAGCACAAGAGTTGGTACATGAGTAGTTTTTCCAGTTAATGGTAGGGTAGTTGAAATCACCCATTATTAAGGTGTTAGGTTGTACCCTAATATTTTCCAGTGTACCAAGAAATGAGGAGTGGGAATCCTGGGACATAGTGGGGGATCTGTAGCAAGCTACAATTTGCATTGCGGTCTTGCCCAGAGTTAGTTGCACTTGGATAATCTCAGATGCATTATGCTGAGCAACTAGCCTGGAGGTGTGGATATCCTTAATGAATACGGACACGCCTCCACCTTTAGTGCTTCGGTCTAGGTTAGGTGGCCGAAAGGTGTGGTATGAATTATAGCCAGGTAATGCAGGGGTGCTCTCTGGAGCCTTGAACCAGGTTTCTGTCACTGCACAGATGTCGATGTTCTCCATTTTAAGGAGTGCCTTGAGTGAGTGCATTTTGAGGTATAGACTTCTAGCATTAAGTAGCATTACCCTCAGATTTTGCTTGATTGTACCTGTTACAGTGGTGAATTTGTCATTTGCATCTTGCCTAAAAATGGCACTGTAGGGGTGGCAAGAGCCTTAGCCATTATCCGGAATCCCAAGGGCGACAGGTGCAGGCCATCTCTGGCAAAGCATAGTGGTTTGTCGATCATGTCATCCCAGGCAGACAGATACTGGATCCCCTTAGAATGACACCAGAAGCTTAGTCAATTGTTGAAGTCAATCATTTTGTCCTTGTACTGTGGTATCATTCTGGGTGATGGCAGGATGCTACTCAGGGCGAGGGGCATACCTGCCTGGGCTACAAGATCAGAAAGCTCCTCCATGTCTCTTTTCATGTAGTCCAGGGAGATACTTCTCAGGTCATTCATACCAACATGGACAATGACAGAGTCATATTTGTACATGCTATGGAGTGACCTGAGTGCATTATGTGGCGGATACTGGAACCTGACAGACAGCTGACAGTAACTTTCTCCTTGTTTAACCTGGTGAGTGGAACATCAGTGTGCCTGACTATAGAGTCAACTATGACTATAGTGTTGGGTACATTGTTATGCCTTATGGGCTGTGGTTGAGTGGCACACTGAGTTTGTGGGCTATGTGTCATTTGGGTTGTGTTGGGGGGTGGAGGCTGTTTCCATTTCTGCTTTGGAGGTCCCTGTTGCTTGGGTAGATTTTTTTGAGAGCCTCTGTAAATGTAGGTGTGTGTTTTGTGTTTCTATGTGTTTTTTTGGTGGTGTAGATTTTGAGGGACTATGTGATGAGTGTGGTGTGGTGCAAGTGTTTACCTTCTCCTCTTGACTGCCTAGTCCTGTCTTGGGTGAAAAGAGCTTTGCTTCCAGTTTGGTTATATAAGTGTATCTCTCACAGGTTGTAGTGTTGGGTAGTAGGAGGAGAGGGTTGTCTGTGAACATGAGGCAATTACTGCATTGCCCCAAGATGCCAGATTCATCAGGTAGACAAAAGAAAACATCTGGAGCTGACCCTTAGATGTGCCTGGGTAGGTGTTCATTTACTAAGTACTAAAAACTGTTTTCCTCTAGACAAGTGAGGAAAGTTGAGTGCTGTAGTAATCTGTAGCTTATTTAGTGCTTACAATGAGTTCTGAACAAGTGCTGATCTCAAAGAAACACATTTGAGTACTGAAACTAGTAAACTAGCTAGTTCTAAGAAACAAAATTAAGCTAGAAGGCTTCCTTCCTACACAGAAAGGCTTGGGGCTCAGAAGCTTACAAACAGTCCTGGATACAGCAAATCTGTATCTGTACTAGACAACTTATAGGAAAGGCAGGAAAAAAGCTTAGAAATTTTTATTTATTTATTTTTTTGTAAAGTGGGTTGGCCTTTTCAAATGTTCTCCCAGGAATAGGTAGAATGAGGTAATGACAGTAGACTGGGAGGAGTGTCCCAGATCAAATTTACAGTAGGGGCGGGCAACTGCAAAGCCTCCAAGTATAACAACAGGATACCAAGGAACAGAACAAACAAACCCAACCAGATGCTTAACAATTGTAGAAAATTCTACTTAATACCTCACACACAGTGATAAAATAAAAGTGCTATTAATGTTATATATCACAGATTAGTTAGTTCAGAGCCCTTCCTCCGACTTCCTCCGATTAGCTCAGTGTAAAATGGCAGAAACAGTCACAAGTTAACTTCTTAAGTAACAAAGTTGAAACCTGAAACAACTTTAAAAAAAGCTTGAAAGAACCAATGAGGTGCTTACTCCAAGGCGTAGTCCAGGCAACCCCAGTCAGCCAATGACCACAAACAATTCACTCTCACTGAATTGCTATACTGGCTTTGGCTAAGCTATGATTCCCTGGGACATGTGCTCAGGCACACAGCCTCTACTAACAAACAACTAGGCCCAAAACACAAGCCTGAATATGGACAATGCTACACTGCCAACACTACTTAGGTAGAAAAAACTGCAGAAATGTTTAAACAGATAAAGGATTAAGGAGACTCTAGAGAATGCTTTTAAATGCAAAAAAATGTTATGATACACTCCTAGCAGGAAATCAGAATAAACAAACCCAACCAGATGCTTAACAATTGTAGAAAATTCTACTTAATACCTCACACACAGTGAGTAAAATAAAAGTGCTATAAATAACTCAGAAATAAGTAACAAACAGGGTACTTAATGTTATATATCACAGATTAGTTAGCTCAGAGCCCTTCCAACGACTTCTTCCAATAAGCTCAGTGTGAAATGGCAGAAACAGTCACAAGTTAACTTCTTAAGTAACAAAGTTGAAACCTGAAACAACTTTAATAAAAGCTTGAAAGAACCAATGAGGTGCTTACTCCAAGGTGTAGTCCAGGCAACCCCAGTCAGCCAATGACCACAAACAATTCACTCTCACTGAAATACAATACTTGCTTTGGCTAAGCTATGATAACCAGGGACATGTGCTCAGGTGCACAGCCTCTACTAACAAACTACTAGGCCCAAAACACAAGCTTGAATATGGACAACGTTACACAAGGTAGAAAAAAGTGCAGAAATATTTAAACAGATAAAGGATGAAGGAGACTCTAGACAATGCTTTTAAATTCAAACAAGTTATATGATACACTCCTAGCAGTAAATCAGAACAAACAAACCCAACCAGATGCTTAACAATAGTAAAAAAAATCTACTTAATACCTCACACACAGTGAGTAAAATAAAAGTGCTATAAATAACTCAGAAATTAGCAAAAAAACAGGATACTTAATGTTATATATCACAGATTAGTTAGCTCAGAGCCCTTCTTCTGACTTCCTCCGATTAGCTCAGTGTGAAATGGCAGATACAGTCACAAGTTAACTTCTTAAGTAACAAAGTTGAAACCTGAAACAACTTTAAAAAAAGCTTGAAAGAACCAATGAGGTGCTTACTCCAAGGTGTAGTCCAGGCAACCCCAGTCAGCCAATGACCACAAACAATTCACTCTCACCGAAATGCTATACTGGCTTTGGCTAAGCTATGATGGCTTGGGACATGTGCTCACACACACAGCCTCTACTAACAAAACACTAGGCCCAAAACACAAGCCTGAATATGGACAATGCTACACTACCAATATTACTTAGGTAGAAAAAACTGCAGAAATGTTTAAACAGATAAAAGATCAAGGAGACTCTAAAGAATGCTTTTAAATGCAAACAAGCTATATGATACACTCCTAGCTGGAAATCAGAACATACAAATCCAACTAGATGCTTAAGAATTCTAGAAAATTCTACTTAATACATCACACACAGTGAGTAAAATAAAAGTGCTATAAATAACTCAGAAATAAGCAAAAAACTGGATACTTAATATTATATATCACAGATTAGTTAGCTCAGAGCCCTTCCTCTGACTTCTTCCATTTAGCTCAGAGTGAAATGGCAGAAACAGTCACAAGTTAACTTCTTAAGAAACAAAGTTGAAACCTGAAACAAGTTTAAAAAACTTGAAAGAACCAATGAGGTGCTTACTCCAAGACGTAGTCCGGGCAACCCCAGTCAGCCAATGACCACAAACAATTCACTCTCACTGAAATTCTATACTGGCTTTGGCTAAGCTATGATGGCCTGGAACATGTGCTCAGACACACAGCCTCTACTAGCAAACAACTAGGCCCAAAACACAAACCTGAATATGGACAATGCTACACTACCAACACTACTTAGGTAGAAAAAACTGCAGAAATGTTTAAACAGATAAAGGATCAAGGAGACTCTAGAGAATGCTTTTAAATGCAAACAAGTGATATGATACACTCCTAGCAGGAAATCAGAACAAACAAACCCAACCAGATGCTTAACAATTGTAGAAAATTCTACTTAATGCCTCACACACAGTGAGTAAAATAAAAGTACTATAAATAACTCAGAAATAAGCAAAAAACAGGATACTTAATGCTATAGATCACAGATTAGTTAGCTAAGAACCCTTCCTCCGACTTCCTCCAATTAGCTCAGGCTGATGTCCACTCCACTCAAGCATCCATCAGGGTCAGTTTTAGGTCTGGCAATTTCCAGCAAGTTATTTTCTTTGCTATCTTCACATAGAAGTACTTGAATTGCCAGATAAACACACAGATGATATAAGGCTGGAATGAGTTATTACTAATATCATTGATTATAAGGGTCTATGTTAAATCAGCAAACACTTAGAATAGGGAACGCTGATTTATCGACCCTTTAAAAGTGAAAGCTTAAAATCCCGAAGACACAGAACAGCAATTTTTTTCCTAGGGAAAAAATCGCTGTTCCACAAAAAAAAAAAAAATCGATGTTCTGTGCCTTCGGGATTTCAAGCTTTCGCTTTTAAAGGGTCGATAAATCAGCGTTTGCTATTTTAAGTGTTCACTGATTTAATATAGACCCTATTATATTATGTTTATTAACTTTCTAGTGCAGGAAAATGGCTGAATATGAATGGGATGAACATTCTTTTTAGCAATGCAATGTCATGTCTTTTGGGCATCTGAAAAGTAATCATGACATCTTATCAGGGAGTAATTTTATTAGAAGTACTTACTTATTTAAAGATCTTAGTGTCGATATTGACCCCATACTAAACTTAAAAGTCACTGCTTCAAAAGTCAATTCTAAAATCCTAAAAGCATGTGGTCAGATTTACAGAAGGTTTCAATTTACATCTTCTGCTTTACTTACAAAACTATTAGTAACTTATATGGGGACTGTTATTAGGCCACTTTTGAATGTTTTGCTCCAATTCTTATAATGATTCAATTTTCTTCTGAGGAGTACAAAGAAAATTTGCTAGATACCTCGGTGATGTTCTTGGTTTTATCTTTTCTTACAGACTTCAACTTTTGGGTTACTTTTCACTGACAATTACTTCACAGGAGGCAGATTATGTTTAGGGTTCAAAACTTTACCAGAGAAGGAGTTAAGAATTTTGTTGAGTAACAAGTTAAATCATTCCTAAAGATTGTTAAAAGATAATCTTTAATCCCTCTCGCAGAACTAAGATGATTTTAATTTATTTCTTATAACAGTGCTTATTTATGGAATAAACTCTCAGTTCATAATTATAAATCTGATTTCATGAATATATGTAAGCTGTCACTAGATTTTTTCATTAACCATTTAGAACACTCTGGAAATGTGTAGTCTGTCTTCTGATATGACCTTTAGCCTGAATACAGGCATACTTTCAATGATGGGCTAAGAATGTGGACAAACATGCTGGCAATGTTTCAGTTTTTATTGTGTATTATGTTCTGGATGTTAAAACGGGTACCCAAATGTGCACCGAAGTCTGTGTCAATATGACAATTACATGGGAACACTCCATTTGGTGTTTCTGAGGTAACTCCAAGTTCAGACAACAAGGAAAATATCATTTGAATAACGCATTGTCTTTTACTGGCTGCATGAGGTTGTGGTTACCTTGTGTGTGTCTAGAGATAAAGTCGGAGTTTCCATTAGGTGGCATAAATCCTTGGAATTTATAGCCATGTATTTTCAGCCTTTCACTGCCTGGAATAGACAGTTGTTTGGAGATCCTGGCTTATTTTTTCCTACTTCTATTTTAAACAGCTTGCTTTGCCCCAAGATAAGATGTAAACAGAAATTTAGTTACATGCCCTTAAAATGGATGTGAAAAAGTAGTGAATCAATAACAGTGCATAGCACTATAGCACATGCATTCACTGTGCTGCTGTTTAATTGTGCACACAAATAGGTCTCTCAAATGGCAGTCAACACAGTCAATATTGGTTTACATCAGGTTTGCTGTAAGCGTAACCAAAACTCTCAACTTCTTTTGCTCAAGAATCACTGACATATCCAAAAATAAATCATGGGGTGGGGCAAAAGCTGAAGATCAGAGACATCGTTTAAATGTTACTCTGATTCACTTAAAAGGATAATGGAACAACATATTGTGCATCAGCATGCATTTTCTTAACAACAAAAAGTATGAAATTATAATGTCTGATGTTATTTACTATACTCTTTAGTGAAAATCACAAATTTGACAAAGGGCAAGGCAAAATCAGAGGCAAAATCAATGGTATTCTGCAAAATAAGGGAAAGTGGTGGATTATTATAGGGATAATTTGGGCAGCCACCAGGGGCTCACAGTTCAAGGGGCCCCCCATGGCCAGTGCTCTAGTAAGGAAGTGCAGCTGCAGTGATGGTGTCACTGGCTATTTATCTATCTTATTTTAAATAAAAGAACACAGAGTCTCCTTAATTAACAATTAAATAATCAGCTACTGCTTGCAGCACCTTTGGGGGGAAGTCAATGTATTTGCTGAATATTTTCATGAGTTTATACTTCTATGCCATCCAACAAACCATGGGATGGCATCTATAAGGAGTAAAGAGTCCAATAAATCTAAGAAAATCCAATAAATAAATTAACTACTGTAATAACTAACTGAGAAAACACGCTCGAGGAGTATCATATGTCATCATTAAACACTGCCCACCCTTATCATATAGGAGCTCCCCAAAACTCATTTTCTGTACCTGATATTATATGCTAAAGTGTCAAGAGTATGCACCCCCCAGTAATTTTAATCTGTACACTTTCTAGATATTGTAGATGGGATCCCAAAAGTAAGGGAAGTTTAATACGCACCCTTTTAAACACTTCCCAAATTTGGTAAGCTTAATATGCTGCTTTTGCCTCCTAGAAAGCATTATTATTTCATTATTTTAATTGCTTTTAATGGTTTTGGTAACTGTAATACAACAAGAACAGCAGCATATACACCAAAGATGTACATTTATCTCACACTACAAGACAATTATTTAATCCTCTAATTAAAGCTGCTAAATTCAGACTGCAGAACAGAGAAAGCATAAAGAAAGCACTTGAAGCATAACAGAAACCAAGAGAAACTGGTCTTTCCAGTTTCTTGTAGAAAGGCTCAGGTTAAATCTTCCTGGGTGTAGTACAGAGATGACATTTAACTGTTTGGTAAAGCATGCAGAGCTATTTAATTTTTGTGTGTCTGGTGTTTCTTTTAGTTTTCACCTCACAAATGACTAATATGATGGCTCAATGAAAGAAGCGACAGTTCCTTAAAAAGCACAAAAACAGATGACTGCATCAGATAGTAGCTCAGTAACTAGTGATTCTACATCACTGCTCCACTGGGTAGGGTTTAATTTCTGACATCTTCTTACTTTTTGTATAAAGCTTTACTAGTGTCCTTTAGTTCTTCAGGATTTTCTCAGGGAACACTGGTATTCTCCCACAAACATGCATGTCGACTGACTACTTGGAATAACATATGTGCATCCTCTCTCCCCTTGATCTTTTGGCCTGGCCATTGCTCAAGGGTGCTGCAAAGTATCAAAGCATTTACTCGATTAAAAATAAAACAAATAAGAGCCACTTACTGAATTAAAAGGATTGTCTGTATCATAACTCATATATGTCATTGTTCCCCTCTACTTATCACTTATTAGACCCATTATAGAGTACAACGCCCCTTTTGGAATGTACCTCACGAGACATCTGCAGCAGCTGGAAAGGCCACAGAAGTACCTCACAAAGAGGATTACTGGCCTCAAACAAATACCCTACACTGACCGCCTCAAAAAACTCCAGCTTTACTCCGTAGCATATCGCCTACTCTGAGGTGATCTCTGCCTAACATATAAAGCTATGTCAAACCCAGAGCTGTTGGACATGCTACACCTAAAGAAATCCCTATCCCTCCGAGCTACACGCTCTAGGGACCTAAAACTTGTCACCACAATAAACAGGACATGCTGGAGGGATAGATTCCTATCCCAGAGACTTCCTATATTCTGGAACAAGCTACCATCTATGTCAAGCAAAGTTCTTCATTAGCGCTCTTCAAGAAAAATCTTGATGAGTGGATGGGAAATAGTAAATACACCCTGGGGATCACGTCTGTGTCTCTGCTGGACAGTGGCACAGGAAAATAACTTTTTGGGTGGCGAAAGCTATGGAACCTTGCTGGCTAGGCTTACATAGGTCCTTGGGCCGATAGTCTAGTACCTACCTATGAACCTATGTATTCACATATTTTCAAAGGCGTTTACTGGGCTAACAACCACAAGGGCCTTTTTAAGCCTAGCCATGCACCTCACATCTATGATACATTCTGGTACCCTTGATAAGTGTAAGCAAAGGCTTGGAAGATGAACCATTTGCAGACAGCCCATATCCAGTAGAGACATAGGTGCCAAATCAGGGATGAATTTCTAGCTCTGATACAATTGTCCAAGTTACACTTGAATTGGGTTAGGGAGGAACTCTGCTTCACATTAATGGGGAGCCTGTTCCAGTGAAGGGATAGTCACTGTTATACATACCTATCTCTCCAACAAGTCCTATTTATATCGCAGAAAAGGTTTAAGTCTTTAGAACAGGCAATTCTGGTGCTGTTGGTTTTGTGGATCTGCAGAAGGTCCATCAGGATGGAGTTTGACAATGCCTTGTACATTTACTAAGTGGGGCAATCCAAGTGGGCTGGTACCATTCTTCATTTGAACTCCTTTAAGATGGCATTCAAAATAATAAACTACATAGAGCGGAACAAGTCTAATGAAAACAGAAATGCATAATATTAAATAATTAATACAGCTGCAACATAATTAAATGAATAAGAAAAACATAAAACCCATTGAAATATGTACTTGCAAAATGAAGCGGAATAGTTTGAAACACTTAGTTATAGTAATCAAAAAATATCGACATATGATGGTGAATTTATCTCATATCAGTTAGTAAAACGGGCGTAGAAAAACAAAGGCCCCAATTCCAAAAGAATTGCTCTCAGTGAAATTGATCATTTATTTACATTAAGAGCAAGCTGAGAGCAAGAGTCCTGGAATCTGGTCCTCCTAGTAGGCCTATTCATATATAGGCCTTACACTGAAGTGAGTCACTTCCACTGAGAGTAGATTTTTGTGAATCAGAGTAGACTTACATTGGGATTAACTCATTTGGAATTTGCCTGAAAAAGTTGGTGAAGATTTTATGAGAATTACTACCTCTCCCTGTGTTGGCAGAAGAATGTGTTTATTTATTTTTTCTCCTGTTTCACATTTCCCAGAGCAAAATAGGTATCACACCTTCACACATCAGCATACACAGCATGTAAGTACACAAGACGCTCTTTAATGTACATCAGGTTGGGGAAAATGATGAGTAAGTTAACTGAAAACCTACAGCAGCTAAGATAGTCTTACACGGGAATATCCAGTCTTTCTCAGCCCCTAAAGATGGTTTTTAATATATAAAATTCCCAAAAGTTAGAGTTGTGATGCAGGAGTAGAGTTTTCCATCTTTGGGAAAGGAATGAAATAGGGACAGAAAAGGAATGCAGCAACATGGCAGATGTTTGGCGACAGAGAGAGGGACATACATAAAAAGAAAAAGATACGTGAAACAAAATGATATCGCTTTGTCACAGCTTTGAAGTGTTCATATGAGAAAAAAAAGAAAAGAATAAGTGAACCTACTAGCTATTATACCAAAAAATGTTTTTGAAGGAAAGTCAAAATAATAATGGTGTGTAATCAAAAAGAAATAAGAGAGATGAATGGTCTAACAGCACTTTCACAGATTTTTATCCATCTGTCACTTGGAATTTAACATATTGGTTCAGATAAAAATTGACCTAAGGGCATAGCCAGGCATGCACTATATGCATTTTGACATACATTGCTAAAACAGAATTTATTTATTTTGTGCAATGAGTTGTGCTGGAATTTAAACTAGACTGCATATTTATATATGTCTTTGTGCAATCAGTTGTGCTAGAATTTAAACTAAACTGCATATTTATATATGTCTTTGTTTAACATCAATATCAAACCCCTTCTTTCACATTTTTCTATGTAGGATCAAGATGTCACGTCAACTGTTGTTATCTTTCTTGATTCAGTGAGACTCCTCTGTTGCATGTCTTTGTAATGCACTCTACCCATCTTTTTGCTGGACACCCTCATTTCCTCCTGCCTTCTTCCTGTCTGTCTCAAATCTTCTTCACCAGATTGTCTTCTGCTTTCGTGCATTTGTCTGAACTACCATGATTAGTTTTCTTTGACCTTCTGTGTAATTTGATGTACTTTGGCTTTCGCTTTGATGTTATAATTTCTACGTTAGTCACACAGTGTGCATCCTACCTACGGTTGCCACCTTTTAAGCGGGCCAAAGTGGGACCTGGGGGTGTGACCAATATGACACTGGCCACACCTTGTACCATGACGTTACCACAGGAGCGATGAAGGAGATGCTATTATGGGTATGACGGATGGCTGCTGGAGTGGCTAGCTAGCTGGCTAGCTGGCTGCTGGAGTGGCTGGTTGGCTGTCTGCTGGAGTGGCTAGCTGGCTGGCTCCTGAAGTGGCTGGCTGACTTGCTGGCTGGCTGCTGGAGTGGCTAACTGCTTGGTGGGAGTAGCAACTGGATGGATGAATGACTGAATGGATGGATTGATGGATGGATGCCTTGATGGATGGATGCCTGGCTGGATGGATGGCTGGCTGCATGAATGGATGGATGGATGGCTGGCTGCATGAATGGATGGATGGATGGCTGGCTGCATGGATGGATGGATGGATGGATGGATGAATGGCTGGCTGGCTGCATGAATGGATGGATGGATGGCTGGCTGCATGAATGGATGGATGGATGGCTGGCTGCATGGATGGATGGATGGATGGATGGATGAATGGCTGGATGGCTGGCTGGATGGATGGATGGATGGATGGATGGATGGATGGATGGATGGATGGATGGATGGATGGATGGATGGATGGATAGCACATTAGAAAAAAAAATCCCGGTCGTTTTTTTTTTAACGGCTGTAGAAGCACTTAAAACAAAGTGCTCCTACAGCCGTGATCTTTGCAGGGCTCTTTCTACCCCAAACCCCACCCCTTTCATGAATTGCAGCCAATTGCTGCATGAATTAAAGCACCCAGACTTAACAGGTAGCAGCTTTGCCTGCACGTCCAGGTTGGTGACGTAACTGAATTGCCGTGGAAAAGCAGGAAGTAATTGTGACTTTTCCACGGCAATTCAGTGCGATTGAAAAGCAGGAGTTTTCAAGTCCCACTACTTTGCACAGCGGGCAACGGGATGAGGCAGCTCAACCCATGAGTGTCCCGCTGACAATGGGATGGGTGGCAACCTTAATCCTACCACACATCTCAAGCACTTCATATCCATCAGCCTCTAGCTTTCCTAACTGCCTTGCTTTCACAGACCAGATTTCTGTACCGTACAGTAGTACTGGTTACACCCAGTGGCAGCTGGTGACTTCAAATCAAAGGGGGCTGCAGGAAACAGCTGAATGGGTGGGGCCAATGGGAAGGGGTGTGGCCAACTAGAAAGGGAAGGAGCTATGCTCAGAACCACAAAAACTGGAAATTTAATTAAATATGCTGCCCCGGGTGGCAAACCATCATTATGAGAGCCCATTCAAGAAAAAAATGAAGTGTAGAAGAAAAAATATTTAAATGCATTAGCTGCATGATGGCTTACTTAATATCTAGATGAAAAACAAAAATGTTGTGAGGCATGAAAAAATAAATTACTTTTTAAATACATTAATGGAATGCCAGTCAAAATCAAGTATAAGAAAAACAAGCAGCAGGCCATGCCTGAATAGCTTCCACTTTGGCAGATTCTGGGCTTATCTTACCACTCTCCACTCTATGTCCTAGGTAGGAGACTTCTGCCATACCCACCTGACATTTGCTCAGCTTAATGGTCAACTCTGCCCTCTGTAGTCTGTCCAGCAACTCCCTGACACGCTGAAGGTGCTCTGGCCAGGAATGGCTGTAGATGACAATATCATCTAGGTAAGCAAGGGCAAACCCTCCTGCTCCTGCTAGGATATTATCTACCAGCCTCTGGAAAGTTGCTGGGGCATTATTCATCCCAAAGGGCATCTTTGTGAACTCATACAAGCCAAAAGGAGTCACAAAGGCTGAATTCTCTCTAGCACTGGGAGTCAAGGGCACCTGCGAGTAACCCCTGGTAAGATCAAAGGTTGTAAGATACTTACCCCCACCCAGCTGCTCTAGGGCCTCATCTCTCCTAGGCATGGGGTAAGCATCCGACTCTGTGTGACTTTTTAATTTCCTGTAATCCACACAGAACCTGGTGCTGCCATCCTTCTTTTGCACCAGCACCACTAGGGAGGCCCAGGGACTGTTGGACTCTTGAATCACCCCTAGTTCCAACATCTCCTGTACCTCCTCCCTCAGAGTCTGTCTGACTCTCTCAGGCACCCTATAAGGGGCCTGCCTAATAGGCCTTTGGGGTTCTGTATCCACCTGGTGCTGCACCAGGTGGGTGCTCCCTGGTTTCCCAGTGAACATGTCCCCAGATTTCTGCAACACCGCTCAGATTTCTCAAACCTGGGTAGGAAATAGCTGCTGGGATATTGCTACCCCTTCCACCAAGGTATCAGCCCAAGCCTCACTGAGGAGATCATTCCCCAGATCTTCCTCAGACTCCTCCTGCAATCCACTGCAAATGCTCAGCACAAGGGCCTACCTATCATGGTAAGGTTTCATCATGTTAACATAGGTTCATAGGTTCATAGGTAAGTACTTGGCTATCTGCCCAAGAGCATTTATAAGCCTAGCCAGAATGTGTTGGCTTTTGCCACCCCCTTAGATTAGTTCCCTGTGCCTCTGTCCAGCAGAGCCATTAGTTCCCTGTGCCACTGTCCAGCAGAGCCATAAGTTCCCTGCGCCACTGTCCAGCAGAGCCAGTGCAGTGATTCCTGGGATAAATTTTCTGTTTCCCATCCACCCGTCAAGGTTTTTCTTGAAGAGTGTTAGAGAGGGGCTCTGCCTGATGTATATTGGAATCCTGTTCCAAAGCATGGGGAGTCTCTGGGATAGGAATCTATCCCTCCAGCATGTCCTATTTATCGTTGTGGTGAGGTTTATATCTCTAGAGCATGTGGTTCTCTGGAATTTGTTTTTTTTTTAGGTGGAGCATGTCCATCAGTTCTGGGTTGGACATGGCCTTGTATGTCAGGCAGAGATCACCTCTGAGTAAGTGGTATGCAACCGAGTACAGCTGGAGTTTCTTGAGTCAGGCTGCTTAAGGTATCTGTTTGAGGCCAGTAATCCTCTTGGTGAGGTACTTTTGTGGCCTTTCCAGCTGTTGCAGGTGTCTTGTAAGGTACATCCCAAATGGGGTGTTGTATTCTATTATGGGTCTAATGAGTGATGAGCAAAGAGGCACAATAACCTCTTTTGTTCTAAATGCGAACCCATTTGTGATTAGGTGGGCCACATAGAAGGAGTTTCTAACCACCTTCGCAATATGATTATCAAAGGAGAGATTACTATCTACTTGGGTCCCCAGATCCCTTATTACATTTTCTGTATTTAGGGGACTACCACCTATGTGGTAGTTCACGGGTACTTTGTTTTTTCCAAAGGGGATGACTATGCACTTTTTGGCATTTAGCTTGAGGCCATTATTTTGACACTAGATATCCATCTCAGTGAAACCCATCTGGAGGTTGTCTATATCAGCCAGAGAATCAATTATGACCCCTAGTTTGCAGTCATCTGTGAATTTGGTCAGCCATAGTCCTCCTATGCTTGCTTGTACCTCTGAGAAGTATATACCGAACAGGAGGGGTACTAGGACTGAGCCCTTGGGGATGCCATTTGTAACTGGTTTAGAGTCAGACATAGCGCCTGCAACTCTCACCATGTGGGTTCTATCCATGAGCCAGTTGGCAAACCATCTCGTGATGTAGGGGTTTATGTTTAAGCTGGTGAGCTTGTCTATAATACTAGAATGGGGAATGGTGTTGAAAGCCTTTGAGAGGTCTAGGTAGGCTGTATCAATATTCTTTCCCTCGTCTAATGTCTTGGTAACCATCTCAAAGAAGTCCACCAGTTTTAGGAGGCATGATCTGCACTTAACAAAACCAAACTGTGTAGGATCCAAGGTTTGGAGGTTCCCAATGTCTCTGTTAATGAGTTCCATGGTGATGCGTTCCATAGCCTTGCAGACCAGGCTAGTCAGGCTTATAGGGCAATAGTTCCCGGGGTCTGTTGTGGCTCTACCTTTGTGGAGCGGGATAACTGTTGCTGTGCGCCACTCTGTGGGAAAATAGCCTGTAGAGAGGCTGAGTTTGAACAGTGTGCTTAGGTGAGGGGTTAGTTCATTTTGGAGCTCTTGTAAGACACAGCCTGGGACCCCGTCCGGTCTCATGGAAGCTGTGTTTTTGGCTTTGGATAGGGCTGTTTTAACCTGTGTGTCGGTGACTGATGGGGCCCTACATTCTTCTGGTATGGTTATGGGCCCTTTAGGGGGTGAGAGGTTGGTGAAGTTTGCACTAAACCAGTCTGCCAGAATGTTTGCAATATCAGTCGGTTCAGTGTATTTTGTGCCATTCTCCACTAACTCAGAGCAGATCTGAGAGTTTCTACTTAGGTTCTTGACAAAGCTAAAGAACGCTTTGTGGTTATCTGTGGAGTCACTGGCAATTTTTCTTTCAAAACTAGTCTTGGATGATTTAATGAGGGATTGTAGTTTCTTGCTGATACTGAACAGGGATGTCTTTTCTTCTTGGGATTTTACTCTTTTCTGTACTAGTTTCCTCCTTCTGTTGTATAGCTTGTTTATGGCAGGGGTCCACCAGACTGGTTTCCTTGTCTTGGAGGAGTGAGTCTTGGTTTTACTTGGGATAGCATGATCCATGCATTCCTGCAGATGCTCATAGAGTGCCTTTGTAAAGGTTTCAGCAGCTTGGACAGCATTGTCCTTTAGCATGGGGGATGTGAACCTTTCCACCTCGGTCTTAAGTAATGTGAAGTTTGCTTTTGAAAAGGTTTTCATGGTGGTTTCCTTGATTAGGGGTGGGGACGGAATGTGGATATCTAGAGTGATTAGTCTATGGTCTGATATAACCAGTGAGGGGTTGACCTCCGGTGTGGAACACCGGTCACCCATGTTGGTGATGACCAGTTCCAATATGTTGTTCCCTCTGGTGGGGGTATTGACCAGTTGATCCAGGGCATTTGAGTTTATAAATTCTAGGAAGCATTGGGCAAGGGAGTTAGTACTTGAGTAGTTCTCCCAGTTTATGTTTGGGTAATTGAAATCACCCAGTATTAAGGTGTTTGATAGGACCTTCATATTTTCCAGTGTCTCCAGAAATGCGGAATGGGGGTCCTGGGCCATGGTGGGTGATCTGTAGCAAGCTACAATTTGGATTGCAGTTTTGCCCATTGTTAGTTGCACATGGATGATCTCTGATGCATTGTGCTGTGCCACTAACCTGGAGGTGTGGGTATCCTTGATGAATATGGATACACCCCCACCTTTTGTGTTTTGGTCCTGGTTCTGTGGCCAAAAGGTATGGTATGAGTTATAGCCTAGTAGTGCTGGGGTGCTCTTAGGAGCCTTAAATCAGGTTTCTGTTACTGCACAGATGTCGATGTACTCCATACTGAGGAGTGCCTCGAGTGCATGCATTTTGAGGTTTAGACTTCTGGCATTGAGTAGCATTACCCTCAGTTTTTAGTTACTTGTGCTATTTATGGTGGTGGGTTTGTCTTTTGAGCCTTGCCTAAAAAGGCACTATGGGGGCGGCAAGAGCCTTGGCCAGTATTCAAAAGCCTAAGGGTGAAAGGTGCTAGCCATCTCTTGCGAAGCAACATGGCTTGTCGAGCATGTCATCCCAGGTGGACAGATACTGGATCCCCTTTGAATGACACCAGAAACTTAGCCAATTGTTGAAACTCATCATTTTTTTCTTTATACTGTGGCATCATTCTTGGTGAGGGCAGGATGCTACTCAGGGTCAGGGTCATACCGGCCTGGGCTACATGATCAGAGAGCTCTTCCATGTCTCTTTTCATGTAGTCCAGGGAGGTAAAGAGACCAGGGAGGTACGTCTCAGGTCATTCACACCAACATGGACAATAACAGAGTTGTATTTGTACTTGTTTTGGAGTGACCTGAGTGCTTGTGTTATGTGGCAGATCCCGGCATCTGACAGGCAGCTAACTGTAACCTTCTCCTTGTCCAGCCTAGTTAGTGGGACATCAGTGTGCCTGACTATAGAGTCGCCTATTACTAGTGTGTTGGGTATTTTATTTTGCGTTAAGGGTTGTGATTGCATGTCACACTGATTATGTGAAGTATGTGTTTCATGGTTGGTGATGGGGTGTGGAGCTTGCTTGGATGTCTGATTTGTAGGTCTCTGTTGATTTTTCAGATTTTTATTTAGAGCCTCCGAGTATGTTTTCATGTATTCATGTGTGTTATTTGCTGGTGTTGGTTTATTAGGTCTATGTGAGACTGGTGGTGTGTTGAAAGTATTACCCTTCTCCTCTTGACTGTCAGTTCCAGTCTTGGGTTGAGAGAGCTTTGCCGCCAGTTTGGCTGTATAATTGCATCTCTCGCATATATTAGTGTTTGGTGGTAGGAGGAGAGGGTTGTCTGTGTACATGAGACAGTTGTAACATTGCCTCAAATGCCCAGATTCACCAGTTGGACTGGAGAGTACACCAGAAACTGCCCTTTGGACATGCCTGAATACATAGAGTAAGCTGTTTTTTTGATTGGCTGGTGGGGACAAATAGAGAGCCTTGTCCTTCTGGACAGTATAGCGGGGTCTAGTGCTAGGGTTAATTAGTGCTTGCTATGAGTTTTAAGCAAGTGCCTGACTGTGAAATGAATGGTTTGAGTGCTAAAGTTGAAGGTTTGTCTAGTTCCAAGGGAAATATTAAAGAGTAGACTTTGTGGAGCTGAGAATAGTTTAACTCTAGCTAAATGGCTGCCCGGTGCACAAAACTGCACAAATGCATTTTTTATAGCCCAGAAGTGAAAGAGATAGAAATTAGCCCAAAAATGACTGATAAACTATTAACTTCTGGGCTGAAACCACTCCTCCAGGGACAGATAGGCTCCTCAAAGCTCCCCTCTCTCACAGGTGAACAGAGAAACTTCCTTCTATCCAAGTAAGGTATGGGCAACACAGAAACTTGTAACTCAGCCCTGGATTTCATAATTCAGAACTCTCTCAGTATAGCACATCTTAACATTCGTAGCATTGACAACAAAATTAGTCAACTGCATGCTCTCCTTCAGGTTTATCCATTTGATATCCTTTGCCTTACTGAAACTTGGCTAAAACCTTCCACTCATGACCTAAAAATAACCCCTCCTGGATATAATATATGGTTCCCTATCAGAAGCCTGAAACACTATAAGCTTGAAAATCAAAATCCTGAAACCAAAAGCCTGAAAACTCAAAATCCTGAAACTCAAAATCCTGAAAATACAAATAATGCTAATATGCCAATACAAAGACACTAATATCTACCGACTGACCTTGACCCTAACCCTAACCCTAAGGTCCGTCACTATCGCACACTCACCTGACCCGCGCCCTAACCCTAACTCACTTAAACCACCCCTAACCCTAATTTTTGTCACTATTGCATACATGCCTAACCTGCGCCCTAACCCTAACTCACTTAAACCGCCCCTAACCCTAACATAAAACCAACCGCACACTTACCTGAACCCAACGCATGACCTAAAACCACAGGGCTAACAATAGCAAAGCCACAATGATGTCAGTATGTCTATTTTGTGTTTTCAGGATTTTGAGTTTCAGGATTTTGGGTTTTCAGGATTTTGAGTTTTCAGGCTTTTGGTTTCAGGATTTTGATTTTCAAGCTTATAGTGTTTCAGGCTTCTGATAGGGAACCATATACTAAGATCTATGTAGGCAAGACCGACAGAAGGTTTAAGGAACGTATTTACCAGCACTATTATGCTATTAAAAACAACAAGTGCGAAAATGCCCTGGCCAAGCACACAGTTAACCATCCAGGCCATGCATTTCTTTTTATGGGCATAGACCACTTGCCTGTATCTATTAGAGGTGGTCCTACCTCGCTTATACTGGAAACCTGTGAGCTAATGTGGCAATTGAAACTGGACGCCTTTAATTTACCAGGTCTTAATGAAAGCTGTAATATAGCACCGATTTTAAAGTACAAATCTTATTTGAGATGAAAGTTTCTAAGTGTTAGTTATTACCAACACTTTTTATTTTAATTTACTCTTATTTCTATTTGTATTTTATTTTATTTTTATTGCTATTTTACATTCGCTTCTTATACACTTTTAATTCTCATTCCTTCTTAATAGGGGAAGTGATGAGAGTTTACAATTGATTTGCTGTTTATTATTGTGTATAAAAAGAGTGTTCTTAACTGTATACACTCTTTTAGTTTTTGTTCAAAGTCACTCACTGTATATAGCTCACTTGGCAATTTTTCTGTTGTGTATGTAGAAATATACACATGTTTTATGCTGTATATTATTTTTAGATTTGTGTCAGTGTTTTTTTAACTTTGACATGTGATTGTCTTTATTGCTGCTATAGACTGCCTTAGAACTGCTTCAAAGTGTGTAGACACATTTACTCTTTAACACATTGTTTTAGTTTAATAACTAGTTGTTAATTAAATCTGTTGCATATAATAGACTTGTGTCTTATAAGTATGGACCTTGTCAGCAGCCAACACAGTTATTTTGTGGCTACGGATCACTATTTTGTATATGCAAACTATTTATTGTAAAAAAAAAAAAAAAATTGTACCAGGAAGTGATGTAATTGTATGGTTAGGAACATTTAAAAAGAGCGCATTTTTAGCGCCTTCTTTTAATTCCTCTGAAGAAGCTACCTTGTTAGAGTAGCGAAAACGCTGCTGTAGTATTGTGTATTTAAATAATAAAACTGTGTTAAGGTATTTACTGGTGTTGAGGTTCTTCGTGGTCTGAAGTCTTCCATCGCTGGTTTGTGTACTGTCTTTTCTTGTTTCACAAGTTTTGTATGGCTTCGGAACCTATGGAGAGCCCTGCCAGTCCTAATATTTTTGGGTCGAGTAAACCCAACAACTTAGATATATCGAACTTGCTGCTTACGTTAACACAGAGAATTGACTCAATGAATGAACAGCTTGAGTCCTTCGAAAGGAATCACTCTTTTCGTGTTTCCGGTAATCCGGATACTAATGCTTTTGTTGCTGGCATGAGTGGAGAGACCAGCGGTTTGCAAGGTTCTATCCCTGCAGCACAACCAGTGAGAACGGCTGCTCCTACAGCAAAAACTTTGGTTACTGAAGCTTCCAACTTGCAGTTTAATAGGCAAAATGTTACGGCTGGCCAGGAAGATGCACTTATGGGTGCCGCATCTATATCCGAATGGATCCAGAACACAGGTGACTTTATGACTTTCATTAAACCATTACAAGATGCTTCGCTGGTGCCGGACAGCACTCATTCACTTAATTGTCCAGAGTCTTTGTCGGACAAATTAAAATTGTTAGATTTTAAGACTTTCAAGTTAAGGAAATTACAACTTGAAGTAGCTTACTTCAAGCAATGCTTGAATGAAGGTCTAATACCTAAAGGCTTAAGGAATGGTTTCTCTCCATCTAACCTTATTAACAGCAATGATTTTTTGTCTGATTTAAAGAGTCTTTTTCAAAAGCAGGGCATGCAATTAATAGAACTGTTAGTGAAGCATTATTCTATTTGCATCAATGACTTGATTAAAGATGCTTGCTCACTAGATGAAGAAATTAAAATTAATGCTTCTTTTACTAAGTTTAAATTTGATTATGCCCGCATTTTTTCTAGCATTGACACTTATTTGGTTAAAATTAAAACAAATAAATCTAAAAAATTATATAGGGATAGGCTGGCATACTCTAATGATAAGGCCTACCCTAAATTGTGTGGTAAAAGTCAGGTTGTAGGTAGAGGTGACTTGTCTGAGCATACTGATAGAGAAGACACTGTAACTACCTCTAATACTATTGTCCATACTTCTAATACTGAGGGTGAACACCCTCTTAGGAGAAGTAATAGAAATAGGGACAGACAGGAAAATAAGGGGGGACTTAATGAAACATCGGCTACCAGTTATAACTCAGCAACCAATAGTGATTCCAATGCGGACAATGCTTCTTTTTTAGGGAACAGGAACAATCAACCTCGTCGGAGGGGGAACAGGAATTGGAATCATTGAGTGCTAATGAGTCTAGCACAAATAACAGTTCCCCTACCATCATATTAAATGAACGGGGTGATTTTACGATTTATAATTTCTCTTCCCTTTATTTAGAGCCTGAACTTGTAGAACTTCTACCTTTAGGTAACACATTTGTTCCATCTAGAAAATGTGATATTGCTAGAGTATTGCTGGACCTAAAATGTTATGTTAGAAAGCTTAACTTAAAATTACTTTTTAATGATTCAGTAGGGTTTAACACTACTAAACTAAAACTTCCAAGTGTGTTTAACCCGCCTTTACATGTGGCATTAAAAATGTTTGAGTGTACATGTGAATTGGACATCAGATACATGAACAAGGTATCCACTCCGATGTCCAATCACTTTAACATTTCTAAAGAACAACTGCTAGCCCTTAACAAATTGCGTGCATCTGCAGTTAGAATCATTAAACCAGACAAAGGGGGTGGTCTAGCCATCTTTGAACAAACTGACTATGTTGAGAGAATGTATAAGGTATTGGACTCTTCAGCCTATGAGGTCTCTTCTGTCAATGAAATGAATGTCTGTTCTAATAGAATTAGAGGCTATTTTAGAGACCTCTTCATTGGTGGTAGAATAGATCTAGATACCCTTAACTACATCGACATTCTGAATCCTAAAACACCTGTCATGTCTGGCATACCCAAGGTTCATAAAAACTTGGGGAACCCCCCTATGAGGGCCCTGATTGATGGGAGATCATCAATCTCCTATCCATGTTCAAAATATATTGATTCTTTACTTTCTAAGTATGTCAAACTCATCCCTAGCATTTGTAAAGACTCCTGGTCTTTTTTATCTAACTTGAATGATATTAGTTTGGAGGAGACTACTAATTTTCTTACCATCGACGTAGTCGATTTGTATACCTCCATTCCGCACCAGGAAGCATTGGAATGGGTTGAACTACTTCTAATTGAGCTTGGGGCCCCTAAAAATGACATTAATAATGTCACTGAATTGCTAGACATTATTTTGTCTTCTCACTTTTTTATGTTTGAAAAAGACATTTATATCCAGAAGCAAGGTGTAGCTATGGGCTCACCTTGTGGGGCTGCCGTGGCGAATATATTCATGGCCTATTGGGAAAGACATTTTGTTTTTAACAACACAGAGTGGAATGACAAGCTGGTCTTTTATACACGATTTTTAGATGATGTTTTTATACTTTTTAAAGGAGATTCCACACTAGCACACTAATTTGTGGATTATTTGAACTCAACGACAACATTTTTAAAATTTACTCACCATTTTGACACTGATGTGATTGATTACCTTGACGTTAAACTGTCAAGAGTGCCATCAACTCGTAGGTTTAAATCTGCTATTTTTAGGAAAGACACATATGTTAATTCCTTTCTTCATTTTACGAGCTCACACCCATTTAAACACAAAAGAGCTATAGTGAAAGGTCAACTGGTGAGGGCAGTAAGAATGTGTAGTGAGTTGAATGATTTCTTACTTGAAGGTACATACTTAAAGGAGCTTTTCCTTAATCGTGGCTACCCTCAGAGCCTAGTGGATGATTTAATGAATGAAGTAGTAACTAAGAGAAGCAATGGTTTTTATAAACCACTCCTTACAGTGCTTCCTATAGTTGATGTCGGCATAATGCCGGCACTGGTTACCACAGTGTATTCTTCCACTGTGGTTGCTTCTACCTCTACTGTTGAACCTTTACTAGAAGAGTTCCCATGCAGTTTCATTACGACATACAACCTTAATTCTAATGTCATTCAAGGTATTTTGATTAAGAACTGGTACTTCATTTCTACTAATTCTATGTTATCTGGTAAATTGGGCGAAAAACCCCGTACGGTTTTCAAGAGAGGTAGGAATATTAAGGACTTACTTCAAAGTGGTCCAACAGTAGGATTGTATAATAGGACTATGGGATCATTTGCATGTGGTTTGTGCAATTGGTGTAATTATATAAAGACAGGTAGTTC
The DNA here is from genome assembly GCF_019279795.1 of Protopterus annectens. Lineage (NCBI taxonomy): Eukaryota > Metazoa > Chordata > Ceratodontiformes > Protopteridae > Protopterus > Protopterus annectens. The sequence goes on along the minus strand of NC_056725.1, from coordinate 353,874,570 downwards.
CTTTTGTATTTTAGATAGAAAATATCATATTTGCCATAGAATAAACTGTGATACAAAATCTATCATTTATGTGGCTTTTTGCACATGCTGTTCCGCCTTCTATGTCAGCAAGACCGACAGAAGGTTTAAGGAACGTATTTACCAGCACTGTTATGCTATTAAAAACAACAAGTGCGAAAATGCCCTGGCCAAGCACACAGTTAACCATCCAGGCCATGCATTTCTTTTTATGGGCATAGACCTCTTGCCTGTATCTATTAGAGGTGGTCCTACCTCGCTTATACTGGAAACCCGTGAGCTAATGTGGCAATTGAAACTGGACGCCTTTAATTTACCAGGTCTTAATGAAAGCTGTAATATAGCACCGATTTTAAAGTACAAATCTTATTTGAGATGAAAGTTTCTAAGTGTTAGTTATTACCAACACTTTTTATTTTAATTTACTCTTATTTCTATTTGTATTTTATTTTATTTTTATTGCTATTTTACATTCGCTTCTTATACACTTTTAATTCTCATTCCTTCTTAATAGGGGAAGTGATGAGAGTTTACAATTGATTTGCTGTTTATTATTGTGTATAAAAAGAGTGTTCTTAACTGTATACACTCTTTTAGTTTTTGTTCAAAGTCACTCACTGTATATAGCTCACTTGGCAATTTTTCTGTTGTGTATGTAGAAATATGCACATGTTTTACGCTGTATATTATTTTTAGATTTGTGTCAGTGTTTTTTTAACTTTGACATGTGATTGTCTTTATTGCTGCTATAGACTGCCTTAGAACTGCTTCAAAGTGTGTAGACACATTTACTCTTTAACACATTGTTTTAGTTTAATAACTAGTTGTTAATTAAATCTGTTGTGTATAATAGACTTGTGTCTTATAAGTATGGACCATGTCAGCAGCCAACACAGTTATTTTGTGGCTACGGATCACTATTTTGTATATGCAAACTATTTATTGTTAAAAAAAAAAAAAAAAAATTGTACCAGGAAGTGATGTAATTGTATGGTTAGGAACATTTAAAAAGAGCGCATTTTTAGCGCCTTCTTTTAATTCCTCTGAAGAAGCTACCTTGTTAGAGTAGCGAAAACGCTGCTGTAGTATTGTGTATTTAAATAATAAAACTGCGTTAAGGTATTTACTGGTGTTGAGGTTCTTCATGGTCTGAAGTCTTCCATTGCTGGTTTGTGTACTGTCTTTTCTTGATATACTAAGATATGACCGTACATCAAAAAAAGGTGGCGGTGTAGCTATCTTGTTCAAATCTGATCTTCTGGTTTCACTATATGATGTATCACTCCCCTCAAATACCAATGCTGAGACCCTTACTATCAAACTCCAATTGAATAGCTCTAAAGCAATCTATATTATCTGCTCTTACATCCCTCCAGGAAGTAATATTAGCACCCTAGAAAACATTCTCAATAGCCTTTTTACCCACTTACCACAAGAAACAATTGTCCTAGGCGATTTTAATATAGACTGGACCTTATGTAATTCCCCCACCCCTAACACCCATATTAATCTATTTGGTTTCAATCAAATAATAAACTTCCCCACTAGAATCCACAAACCAAGTAGCAAAGAATCTACTCTTGACTGGATCCTTATAAATAGTCACCCAGATACCTATAAGGTAGGATCTCTCCCGGATGACATTAGTGATCACATTCTAACCTTTATCACTAAACAAAAGGAATATAGCCCAAAAAAGGACAATTTTGTCACCTATCGTTCTAAAAAACATTTCTATGCTGAGAACTTTATTAATGAACTAAATGCATGTAACTGGTCATCTCTAAAACTACTTAATCTAGATGAAGCAATCTCTTACTTCAATTCTACTTTCCTTCATATTCTAAATAACCATGCTCCTTTCCGCTCCTCCAGAATCAGGACAAAAAAGCCCCATGGCTCACAAAACAGACCAAAGAAAAAATGTTTCTACGAAATAAAATATGGGCAAGATGGAGAACCTCTAAAAGCTCTGTAGATCATCTATACTTTAAGCAACTAGGAAATGCTGTCAAAAAGGATATAATCTCAGACAAAAAAAACTACTACTCCCACCTGCAACATTCACACTCTAATAATCCTAAAAAAATCTGGTCTGGCATTAATAAACTTCTCAAACCAGGACATGCCACAACTCCTTCCCCCGCTCTATTCCTAGTAGTAATCCTCTGCAAATAGCTAATGCCTTTAACAATTACTTCATTGAAACTATTCAAACTTTAACTCAAACTCTAGTTCCCATGTCCCCCACTCCTACATAACACACTAATAGTCCCTTTCCCTCCCTTCATTTGCAACCTGTACCCATCTCCTTTATCTGCAAACTCCTTCAAAAACTCAAACCCCGCACTCCCTCTGCTGATTGCCTCCCAGCAGAATACCTTCAAATTGGAGCCAAAGCCATAGCATACCCTGTTTCTATCCTGATAAACAGATCCATCTCTGAAGCCTACATCCCCTCTATTTGGAAATTCTCACATATAATCCCTTTGCACAAAGGAGGTAAATCTACTGAAATCTCCAACTACCGTCCTATTGTTCTACTCTCCCACTAGCCAAAATTATGGAAAAATGTATTCACCATCAGCTACTCCAGCACCTTCTCCAAAACAACTTGCTTGCTAACTGCCAACATGGATTTAGGCCCTTTCATAGCACTACTTCTGCCCTTTTAACTTTTACTGATTGCATAAATAGGAATCGTAACAATAACTGTCTCTCAGCTGCTCTATTTATTGACCTTTCCAAAGCCTTTGATATGGTGAATCATAACCTACTTATCAATGTGCTAAAAGCCCAATCTCTTGACCCACAAGCAATCCTTTGGTTCAAATCTTATCTGGAAAACAGACAACAAGCAGTACTCTGGGACAATAATCTATCCACATACCTCCCAGTGAGCACTGGAGTTCCTCAAGGTTCTATCCTAGGCCCTCTTCTTTTTTCCATCTTTATTAATGATCTCCATACTGTTTTTCCACAATCCACCTGTATACAATATGCTGATGACTCTACTCTTATCTGTACTGCCAAGTCTTCTTCCTCTCTCCACACCCTTACACAAAATGTATTTAACACAGTTGAAAAATGGTTCACCCAACGCTGCCTTCTTCTTAACCCCAAGAAAACTAAGCTACTACTCTTTACTCCCACCATAAAATCTTCTCTATTACCTCTGACAATGGAACCTGCATTTCCCCCAATTCTACTGCTCAACTACTTGGCATAACTATTGCCCATAACCTCAGCTTCGATGCCCATGTTAATAATATTATAAAAACTGTTAATAAAAAATTAGGCTCCCTGTATAGAATAAAACCCTTCCTTACACCTCTAGCTAAGAAATCCATAGCCCAGACTCGCCTTACGTCCACCCTTTTCTATGCTTCTGCCATTTATACCAATCTATCAAAGCATAATCTGACCAAACTTGAAACTAGCTACAGTAACATAACCAGATTTGCCACTGGCTCTCCATACAGAACTCATCACTGCCTTAACCTTAAACAACTCAGATGGTTAGAACTACAAAACCAACTACAATACAATCAACTTGTGATTGCACAAAAAATCCTGCACCATCCTACTAATACTCCCATCCTTACTAATCTGATCTCTCCTTATAAAAATCTTTCAACACTATGCTCAGCTAATAAACTTCTTATTGCCAGCAACCCTTTTAATAACAAAGCAGGCGATTCCCTCTTCTCCAATGTTGTTGGTAGAATCTGGAACAAACTTCCTAATACACTCATCTCACTCTCTTCCTCTCTAATCTTTAAAAAACACCGTAGAGACCACCTTAAAATACATTGGCTTTGCCCCTGCTCAAAGCCGGATTGAATCTACTTTTCGTCTCTCCCCTCCCCTGGTTCCTACTTTCCTGCTTCCTTAACAAATACCCTCCCATATCTTATGAACAACACTATAACAAGTTTTCTAATGTTCAATTGTTTTAGTTTTGATTGACTTCACATGAACCCTACTAAAGCATTCAGACTTGTTTATTTTTATTTCTACTCTAATGAAACGTTACATTATTCACAATTTTTTTTTTTCATGTCTTATTTTGTAATGTGAAACTAATCTTTTTTAGAATATTTTGAATGTATTAATTTACTTATGTTGGAGCTTTTCTCCTCGGGCCTCTACTGAAAAGGGATATGTATCCAGCTAGACTAGCCCGGTCAACAAATGTAAATAAAAATAAAAATAAAAAAATAAAAAAAATTCAGCAATAACCTGAATGGTACAGTTTGTGCCCTTGCCATCTGCCTAGCAGCTCCACCATGTAGTTAACATCACTTACCTTTCTTACCACTTTGTAGAATCCCTCCCAAGCTGCTTGCAGCTTGTTGTATCTGACAGGAATAAGAACCATAACTTGTTGCCCCACAGCATACTGTCTAGCTCGAGCATTCCTGTCATACCCCACCTTTTTCTGTTGTTAGGCTTCTGCCAGGTTCTCCTGGGCCAGGCCCATGAGTTCCCAGAGCCTTGTCCTGAGGTGTAGGACGTATGCCACAACAGACTCCTTGTGAGACTCACACTCACCTTCCCACTCATCTCAAATTAAATCTAGAGGTCCCCTCAGCCTATGCCCATACAGCAGCTCAAAGGGTGAAAAACCTGTGGATTCCTGGGGAACCTCTCTGTAAACAAACAACAGATGGGGCAAATATTTGTCCCACTCCCTGTTAAACTGATCTACAAATGCCCATAGCATGGACCTGATTGTAGAGTTTAACCTCTCAACAAGACCATTAGTCTGGGGATGGTAAGGGGTGGTCTTCATGTGCTTCACCCCACAGGACTTCCACAGATGAGCCAGCAGGTCTGACATAAAATTGGCACCTCTGTCAGACAGTATTTCTTTTTGGAAACCTACCCTAACAAAGTATTTGCCACCTTCGCTGCTTCAATGGAGGACAAAGCCACTGCCTTAGGGTATCGTGTAGCATAATCCACTACCACTAGGATATACTTTTTCCCTGTGGAACTTGGGGTACTCAGAGGGCCCATAATATAGGTTCATAGGTAGGTGCTAGGCTATTGGCCCTAGGACCTATACAAGCCTAGCCAAAAATGTACCCTGGCTTTCGGCACCCAATAAAATTATTTTCCTGTGCCCCTGTCAAGCAGAACCACAGAAGTGATCCCCGGGGTGAATTTCCTATTACCCATCCAATCATCAAGATTTTTCTTGAAGAGTGCTAATGAGGAGCTTTGTTTGACATAGATAGGTAGTCTGTTCCAGAGTATGGGAAGTCTCTGGGACAGAAATCTATCCCTCCAGCATGTTCTGTTTATTGTGGTGAGCATGTAACTCGGAGGGATTTGGATTTCTTTAAGTGGAGCATGTCCAACAGCTCTGGGTTTGACATAGCTTTGTATGTTAGGTAGAGATCGCCTCTGAGTAGGCGAAATGCGACGGAGTAAAGCTGGAGCTATCTGAGATGGTCTGCGTAAGGCATCTGTGTGAGGCCAATAATCCTCTTTGTGAGGTATTTTTTGTGGCCCTTCCAGTTGTTGTAGATGTCCTGTGAGGTACATACCAAAAGGGGTGCTGTACTCTATAATGGGTCTAATGAGTGATGAGTAGAGGGGAACAATGACCTCTTTTTTTCTGGATGAGAAACCTTTTGTGATGAGGTGTGCCACGTTGAAGGATTTCCTGACCACTTTGGCGATGTGATTATCAAAGGAGAGACTACTGTAAACCTGTGTCCCAAGGTCTCTTATCACACTTTCAGTGTTAAGTAGACTACCCCCTATGTGGTAGTTCATGGGTACAGAATTTTTACCAAAGGGGATGACAATGCACTTTTTGGCATTGAGCTTGAGACCATGTCTTTGACACCAGGCATCTGTCTCAGTAAGGCCCTTTTGTAGGATGTCCACATCGTTAGGAGTTTCAATTATGGCTCCTAGTTTGCAGTCATCTGTGAATTTAGTTAGCCAAAGACCTTCTGTGTTAGCCTGTGCTTCAGAGAAGTAGATACCAAACAGGATAGGACCCAGGACTGAACTCTGTGGTACTCCACTTGTCACTGGTCTAAAGTCTGATTTGGAGTCTGCTACTTTCACAGTGTGGGTTCTTTCAGTAAGCCAGTTGGCAACCCATCTTGTGACATAGGGATTTATACCTAGTTTAGTGAGTTTATCTATAATTCCAGAGTGGGGGATTGTGTCAATCGCCTTGGCAAGATCTAGATAGGCTGTGTAAACCACATTACACTCATCTATGGCTTTGGTGACTACTTCAAAGAAGTCTATCAGGTTTAGGAGACATGATCTGCCTTTTACAAACCCAAACTGTGTGGGGTCCAGGGTTTGGAGATCTCCAATGTCTTTGTTTATGAGTTCCATGATGATACGTTCCATGGCCTTGCAGACGAGGCTCATCAGGCTAATAGGGCGGTAGTTCCCGGGGTCTGTTGTGGCCCCCCCTTTGCGGAGTGGGATAACTGTCATGGTGCACCATTCAATGGGCACAAAGCCTGAGGTGAGGCTATGATTGCAGATGGTACTTAGGTGGGGTGCCAGTTCATTCTGTAGTTCATGTAGAAGGCAGCCTGGAATGTTGTCAGGTCCCATGGATGCTGTGTTCTTGGCTTTGAAGAGTGAAGTTTTTACCTGTGCAGCCGTGATTACAGGAACTTTGCATTCTTCCGGTATAAAGATGGGCCCTTTGGGGGGGGGGGTAAAGTTAGCACTGAACCTATCTGCCAGAATGTTGGCAATATCAGTTGGTTCTGTATATTTAGTGTCATTGTGCTGTAACGCAGAGCAGATCTGAGTGTTGCCATTGAGATTTTTGACATAGCTATAGAATTCTTTGTGGTTGTCTTTAGAATCAGTGGCAATTTTGTTTTCATAACTAGCTTTGGAGGATTTTATGAGGGATCTTAGCTTCTTACTGAGGCTGACCAGGGAGTTCCTCCAATCGTGGGATTTTACTCTTTTTTGCAACAGTTTCTTTCTTCTGTTGTAGAGTTTGTTTATGGCAGAAGACTACCAGATTGGCCTCCTTTTTTTGGAGGATAGCATCTCGGTTCTGTTAGGGATAGCATGATCCATGCACTCGTGTAAGTGCTTATAAAGTGCATTTGTGTAGGATTCAGCAGTCGTACCTCTATTGTCCATCTGCATGGGTGTCATGAAGTTTGCCACTTCTGTCTTAAAATGCGTGAAGTTGGCTTTGGAGAAATTATTTAAGGTTGTTTTCCTAATGGGGCATGGGAGTGTGATGTGGATGTCTAGGGTGATTAGCTTGTGGTCGGATCTGACCAACGAGGAGCTGACCTCTGATGTGGAACACCGGTCACCTATGTTGGTGATGCCCAGGTCTAGGATATTGCTGCCTCTAGTGGGGGTGTGGATAAGTTGATCCAAAGCATTGGAATTGATGATTTCCAGCAAAAGTTGAGCAAAAGAGTTGGTACATGAGTAGTTTTTCCAGTTAATGGTAGGGTAGTTGAAATCACCCATTATTAGAGTGTTGGGTTGTACCTTAATATTTTCCAGTGTATCAAGAAAAGAGGATTGGGAATCCTGGAGCATGGTGGGGGGTCTGTAGCAAGCTACAATATGGATTGCGGTTTTGCCCAGAGTTAGTTGAACTTGGATAATCTTGGATGCATTATGCTAAGCAACTAGCTTGGAGGTGTGGATATCCTTAATGAATATGGACACGCCTCCACCTTTAGTGTTTCGGTCCGGGTTTGGTGGCCGAAAGGTGTGGTATGAATTATAGCCTGGTAATGCAGGGGTGCTCTCTGGACCTCTGAACCAAGTCTCTGTCACTGCACAGATGTCAATGTTCTCCATTTTAAGGAGTGCCTCGAGTGAGTGCATTTTGAGGTTTAGACTTCTAGCATTGAGTAGCATTACCCTCAGATTTTGCTTGCTTGTACCTGTTACAGTGGTGAATTTGTCATTTGAATTTCTCCTAAAAAAGGCATTACAGGGGTGGCAAGAGCCTTTGCCAGTATCCGGAATCCCAACGGCGACAAGTGCAGGCCATCTCTGGCAAAGCAGCATGGTCTGCCGATCATGTCATCCCAGGCAGCCAGATACTGGGTTCCCTTAGAATGACACCAGAAGCTTAGCCAACTGTTAAAGTCAATCATTTTGTCCTTGTACTGTGGTGTCATTCTGGGTGATGGCAGGATGCTACTCAGGGCTAGGGTCATACCGGCCTGGGCTACAAGATCAGAGAGCTCCTCCATGTCTCTTTTCATGTAATCCAGGGAGGTACATCTCAGATCATTCACACCAACATGGACAATGACAGAGTCATATTTGTACTTGTTGTGGAGTGACCTGAGTGCGTGCATTATGTGGTGGATCCTGGCACCTGACAGACAGCTGGCAGTAACTTTTCCTTGTTTAGCCTGGTATTCAACTCAGCACAGCTCCTCGTGGTGTCCTGCAGAGTTCTACAAGCAGCAGAGAGCTACAATATGGATTGCGGTTTTGCCCAGAGTTAGTTGAACTTGGATAATCTTGGATGCATTATGCTAAGCAACTAGCTTGGAGGTGTGGATATCCTTAATGAATATGGACACGCCTCCACCTTTAGTGTTTCGGTCCGGGTTTGGTGGCCGAAAGGTGTGGTATGAATTATAGCCTGGTAATGCAGGGGTGCTCTCTGGACCTCTGAACCAAGTCTCTGTCACTGCACAGATGTCAATGTTCTCCATTTTAAGGAGTGCCTCGAGTGAGTGCATTTTGAGGTTTAGACTTCTAGCATTGAGTAGCATTACCCTCAGATTTTGCTTGCTTGTACCTGTTACAGTGGTGAATTTGTCATTTGAATTTCTCCTAAAAAAGGCATTACAGGGGTGGCAAGAGCCTTTGCCAGTATCCGGAATCCCAACGGCGACAAGTGCAGGCCATCTCTGGCAAAGCAGCATGGTCTGCCGATCATGTCATCCCAGGCAGCCAGATACTGGGTTCCCTTAGAATGACACCAGAAGCTTAGCCAACTGTTAAAGTCAATCATTTTGTCCTTGTACTGTGGTGTCATTCTGGGTGATGGCAGGATGCTACTCAGGGCTAGGGTCATACCGGCCTGGGCTACAAGATCAGAGAGCTCCTCCATGTCTCTTTTCATGTAATCCAGGGAGGTACATCTCAGATCATTCACACCAACATGGACAATGACAGAGTCATATTTGTACTTGTTGTGGAGTGACCTGAGTGCGTGCATTATGTGGTGGATCCTGGCACCTGACAGACAGCTGGCAGTAACTTTTCCTTGTTTAGCCTGGTATTCAACTCAGCACAGCTCCTCGTGGTGTCCTGCAGAGTTCTACAAGCAGCAGAGAGCGAAAGAGTGACTTTTTCCTGATTTAAGTATTTTTTTTCTGGCTTTTTGATTATTTACTGCTTAACGACTGCATTTTCGCCTGTTTATACAGCTCTGCATTCTACTTAAACTGTTTTTGTGTTGATTAACTGTTTTGCACTTTTAAAAAGTTATTTGTTGCTTAATTTTACCTGTAGGCTAACACACTCAAGTGCGCTAGCCGTTTAAAAGCATTTATAGCATTTACTGTCTGTTTTTCCTCTGTTTTCTGCAAAAAAGAAAAAAAACAAAAAACAAAAAAAAATCTTGTTTTCCCGCCTTACTGAACTAGAATAGTCCAGTCTTCAGAGTTTGCTGATCTCTGGGCTTTGTCTTGGTTCCTGTGCTATTCCATATCCTTATTTGGAAAAAAAGGAAGCTTCTTTGTTCACCAGTGGGAGTGGGGAGCAGTGAGCAGCCTATTTGTCCATAGAGGAGTGGTTCCAGCCAGAAACTTGTAGTCTACTGGCCATTTTGGGTCAATTCCTAGCTCTTTTCAACCCCCTGCTATAAAGCCCACTTTAGCGTGGAGTTGCCCATAGAGCACCATCGGGCAGCGTCAGTTAAACAAGGTTAAAGTATTTCTGGCTCCGTAACGTGTGCTCTTCAATTTTTCCCTTAGAACTGCTCTACTTGCAATCTAAACAGTCTATTCTCAATCTCAAAAGCTCAGCACTTGCTCCTAAAGCATTTTTATATAGGTAAAGTACTTATATACTAAACAAAGTACTACATTAGCCTAGAATCCCCTTGAGTACCCATTTCCCTATAGGTCCCTTCTGACTCAGTTACACAGCAAACTTTTTCACTTTTTCTAGTTTGTCAAAGGGTCAGTTGCTAGCGTCCTCTCCTGTTCAGCTGGTGAATCTGGGAATCTTGAGGCAATGTTACAATTGCCTCATGTACACAGACAACCCACTCCTTCTCCCACAAAACACAAATACATGCGAGAGATGCAACTATATAGCCAAACTGGAGGCTGAGCTCTCTCAACTCAGGACTGGCAAGACCAGACAGGAGGAGAAGGAAACCATGCACACCACAAACCCAGTTTCACATAGAACTATCACAACTGCAAAACAAACACATAAACACACAAAGACATACTCGGAGGCACTGATCAAAAATCTACCAAAACAACAGAGGCCTCCAAAGCAGACACCCAAGCAACTGCCACCTCAAGACATAACACATGCAACACATAGTTCTCAAAGTCAGTGTGCTAAACAGTCACAGCCCTTAAGGCCAAACACAATGCCAGACAGACTTGTTATAGGTGACTCCATAGTCAGACACACTAACGTCCCACTCACCAGACTGAACAAGGAAAAGGTCACAGCATGCTGCCTGTCAGGCGCTAGAATCCACCACATAACACAAGCACTCAGGTCACTCCACAAGTACAAGTATGACTCAGTCATTGTCCATGCCGGTGTGAATGACCTGAGATGTACCTCCCTGGACTACATGAAAAGAGACATAGAGGAACTCTCAGATTATGTAGCCCAGGCCGGTATGACCCTGACCCTGAGCAGTATCAGCTTTAATAATTGGCTTAATTACTGGTGTCATTCTAAGGGGATCCAATGTCTGTCTGCCTGGGATGACATGCTTGACAAGCCACGCTGCTTCGCAAGGGACGGCTTGCACCTGTCACACCTGGGCTTACGGATATTGGCAAAGGCTCTTCCCACCCCCATAGTGCCTTTTTTAGGCAAGGCTCAAATGATAAACCTACCGCTCTAGAAAACAAAAATGGAAAAAAACTAAGGGTAATGCTGCTCAATGCCAGAAGTCTAAACCTCAAGATGCACGCCCTTGAAGCCCTCCTCAGTATGGAGAACATTGATGTCTGTGCTGTGACTGAAACCTGGTTCAAGGCTCCTGAGAGCACCCCAGCACTATCAGGTTATACCTCATATCATGCGTTCCGGCCCCAAAATCCGGACTGAACCACAAAAGGAGGGGGAGTATCCATATTCATAAAGGATACCCACACCTCCAGGTTAGTGGCAACGCACGAAGCATTGGAGACCATCCAGGTGCAATTAACCATAGGTAAAACTGCCCTACAGTTTGTAGCATGCTACAGACCACCCTCTCAAACTCAGGAACCCCACACAGCCTTCCTGAAGACACTGGAGAGTATGAATGTCTCCCCAAACACCATGATATTGGGTGACTTCAACTACCCAAACATAAACTGGAAACATTACTCAAGCCCCAACACCCTAGCCCAAAGGTTCCTGGAGTTCATAAACTCAAATGCTATGGAACAACTAGTCACCATTCCCACAAGAGGAGAAAATATACTAGACCTGATCATCGCAAACATGGGGACAAAATGCTCCACACCGGAAGTATATCCCTCATTGGTGAGATCAGACCATAAATTAATCTCACTGGAGATCCACATCCCGCCCCACCCCAGCAAAAGACCACAGTGAAGAACTTCTCAAAAGCAAACTTCACACTTCTTAAGACTGGAGTGGTATCCTTCAAGGCCCCCGAGCCAGTGGAAACCACAACCCATGCTGCTGAAACCTTTACAAATGCTTTCTACGAGCACCTCCAGGAATGCATGGATCAAGCAATCCCTAATAAAGTCAAGACCCTTTCCACCAAAGGCAGGCGCCTGGTCTGGTGGACCCCAGCCATTAACAAACTCTACAACAAGAGGAGAAAGCTACTATATGACAGAGCAAAATCCCTAAAAGGAAAGGCATCTCTGATCAATACTAGCAAAAAAACTACAATCACTCATAAAATCATCCAAGGCCAACTTTGAGAGAAAAATCGCTAAAGACATAAAAGACAATCATAAGGCCTTCTTTAGCTATGTTAGAAACCTGGGTGGAAACTCCCAGATATGCTCAGAATTAGTCCAAAATGATACAAAAATCACTGAACCCACAGACATTGCCAACATACTGGCAGACAGGTTCAGTGCAAATTTCTCCCCTCCCTCCCCCCCAAAAGGAGAAATATCTATCCTAGCAGAGTGTAGCCTCCCAAACATCTCAGATGCCCAGGTGAGAGCTGCTCTCTCTAAAGCAAAAAACACAGCATCAATGGGACCGGACGGTGTCCCCGGCTGTGTGCTGCATGAACTCAATGAGGAACTAAACCCACACATAAGGCTGCTGTTTAATCTTAGCCTTACTACAGGATACGTACCCAAAGAATGGCATACGGCAACTGTGGTCCCACTCCACAAAGGCGGTGCTTCTACAGACCCTGGAAATTACCGCCCCATAAGCTTGACGAGCTTTGTCTGCAAAGCTATGGAGAGGATCATAATGGAACTCATAAATAAAGACATTGGGGACCTACAGACACTGGATCCTACCCAATTTGGCTTTGTCAAGGGTATATCCTGCCTCTTAAACTTGGTCGACTTTTTCGAAACAGTCACTAAGGCCATTGATGAGGGTAAGGCAGTTCACACAGCCTACCTTGACCTTGCGAAAGCGTTCGACACAATACCCCACTCGGGCATCATAGAAAAGCTCACCAGCTTAAATGTAAACCCATATGTCACAAGATGGGTTGCAAACTGGCTCAAGGACAGAACACACAGGGTTAGAGTTGCTGGTGCCATGTCAGACTCTAAGCCGGTCACGAGCGGTGTCCCACAGGGCTCAGTCCTGGGACCCCTCTTGTTCGGCATTTATTTTTCTGAAGTGCAGGCAAACATAGGGGGATTGTGGCTGACATAATTTGCAGATGACTGCAAACTGGGCACCATAGTTGACACTCCATCAGACACAGACATCCTCCAGAGAGGTCTCATAGAAACAGATAACTGGTGCCAAAGCCATGACCTTAAGCTAAATGCCTTGGGAAAAACAAGGTAACCCCTAATTACCACATAGGTGGTAATCCATTAAACACGGAAGAAGTTATCAGGGACCTGGGGACCCAAGTTGACAGTAACCTCTCTTTTGACACTCACATTGCCAAAGTGGTTAGGAAGACCTTCTACATTGCCCACCTGATCATGAAGGGATTCACATCCAGATCAGGAGAGGTCATTGTACCCCTGTACTCTTCACTTATCAGACCAATGATTGAGTACAACGCCCCATTCAGAAAGTACCTTACCCGACACCTGCAGCAGTTGGAAAGACCCCAAAAGTTCCTCACCAAAAGGATAAAGGGGCTCAAACATATGTCATCGCTGCCCGACTGAAGAAACTCCAGCTCTATTCAGTCGCATACCGTCTGCTCAGAGGTGATCTGTGCCTGACATACAAGGCCATGTCCAACCCGGAATTAATGGACATGCTCCACCTCAAAAAATCCAAATCCACCAGAGCCACAAGAGCAAGAGACTTAAACCTCAACACGGATATAAATAGGATGTGCTGGAGGGACAGATTCATCACCCAGAGACTCCCTACACTATGGAACAGAATCCCAGTCCATGTGAGGCATAGCCCCTCACTGACTCTGTTCAAGAGAAATCTTGACGAGTGGATGGGAGATTGTAGGTTTACCCTGGGAATCATCTCTGTGTCACTGCTGGACAGAGGCACAGCAAACTAATAGGTATAGTATTCTTATCCTAAGGGGTGGTGAAAGCCACACACACTCTGGCTAGGCTTATAAATGCCCTAGGGCAGATAGCCTAGTATGAACCTATGAACCTATGAGTGAAACATCAGTGTGCCTGACTATAGAGTCACCTATGACTAGAGTGTTGGGTACGTTATGCCTTATGAGCTGTAGTTGAGTGGCACACTGAGTATGTGGACTATGTGTCATTTGCATTGTGTTGGGGGATGGAGGTTGCTTGCATTTCTGATTTGGAGGTCTCTGTTTTTTGGACAGATTAGTACAGAGAGCCTCCGCGAATGTAGGTGTGTGTTTTGTGGTTCTGTGTGTGTGCGTGTTTTGGTGGTGTAGGTTTTGACGGACTATGTGATGAGTGTGGTGCGGTGCAAGTGTTTACCTTCTCCTCTTGACTGTCTAGGCCTGTCTTTGGTAAAGAGAGCTTTGCTTCCAGTTTGGCTATATAAGTGCATCTCTCACAGGTCATAGTGTTGGGTGGTAGGAGGAGAATGTTGTCTGTGTACATGAGGCAATTGCTGCATTGTCCCAAGATGCCCAGATTCATCAGGTAGACAGGAGAAAACACCGGGAGCTGATCTTTAGACATGCCCGAATAGGTGCTTATTTATTAAGTACTAAAAACTGTTTTCCTCTAGACAAGTGAGGAAAATTGAGTAATGTAGTAATTTGTAACTTATTTAGTGCTTACAGTGAGTTCTGAGCAAGTGCTGAAATCAAAGAAACAGATGAGTGCTAAAACTAAAAAGCTGGCTAGTTGCAATGGAAATTTTGAAAAACAGACTTTATGGCGCCAGGAATAGTTTAACCCCAGTGTAGGGGGGGTGGGGTTAGGAGCTCACAAACCGTCCTGGACACAGCAAATCCATATCTGACCTGCCACAGGAAAGGGGGGAAGCAAGCTTAGAAATGTTTTTTCCCAGTAAAGTGGAAATGGAGAAAGCTGGAACAGAAGTTAATTCAACGTTAAGAATCTGAGTGGGTTGGCCTTCACAAATATTCTCTATTAGATTGAGTGAGCTAATGACACTAGACTGGGAGGAGTGTCACAGATCAAATATACAGTATGGACGGGCAACTGCAAAGCCACCAAGTATAAGAACACACAACAACAGGGAGGGTGGCTGGGAAAAAAAATTACAGTTCCTAGCTGTAGCCACTAAATGAAAGTTTTAAACAGATCAAGGAGCAGACTAGAGAATGCTTTTAACAGACAAAAATGCACAGAAAACTTTGGATAGAGCAATCACAAACAGAAAATATAACTCTCAGTATGAAAAAGAAGTTTACAGTTAAGTAATGTTAAAACAGTTTAAAACAGTACATAAATGCAGTGAAACAATAAAAAAGCTTTATAACTGCAAAAATATAGTAGATCAACTGTATAGCACAATTATAAGTGTTTCAGAAGTGCAATTCAGTGAAATAAGTGCAAGAAGTAACTTAGCCTGCTTTTGGAATCTTAAGGAATTTCCACTTATGCAATGCAATCCAGAGCCTGACAATACAAGCAGAGCCTTTATAAGACACACGGTTTATATAGCAGTAAGAATAGAAGAGTTGGAAGATCAGATTACTCCTCAGCCCCTGCTATTACCCAATCACTCGTACTACAGAAGGTCAGGAGGCCTTGTTACTCTCAATAATGAAGACAATCAGCAGAAAATGGCTGCCAGAAACACAAACAAAACTTCCAGCCTACACAACAGGCCTCTATCAAGATTATGCCACCTGAGCAGAACACAGAAACCTCACTTTAAAAGCATAGAAAGAACACCCACAAAGAGAAAATCCAAGTCTCAGTATGAAAAAGCAGTTTACAATTTAGTAATTTAAATAAAAAGAAAACAATTATAGTAATGCACACTATTACAGTTCCTAGCTGTAGCCACTAAATGAAAGTTTTAAACAGATCAACAGAGCAGACTAGAGAATGCTTTTAACAGACAAAAATGCACAGAAAAGTTCAGATAGAGCAATCACAAAAATAAAATATAACTCTCAGTATGAAAAAGCAGTTTACAGTTAAGTAATGTTAAAACAGTTTAAAACAGTACATAAATGCAGTGAAACAATAAGAAAAGCTTTATAACAGTGCAAAAATATAGTAGATCAACTGTATAGTACAATTATAAGCGTTTCAGAAGTGCAATTCAGTGAAATAAGTGTAAGAAATAACTTAGCCTGCACTTGGAATCTTAAGGAATTTCCACTTATGCAATGCAATCCAGAGCCTGACAATACAAGTATCCATAGCTACCCTCTGAAATGGCTCCTCAATCACAGGCAAAGGCATCAAAGGAGCTCTCACCTTGTCTTCTGCCTTGCCTACCTTTTGGCACTGCTCACAGGTCCTGCAGTACCCTGTTACATCTCTGGAAATTCCAGGCCAATAGAAGTTCTGCATAATAGAACTCTTTGTACGTTTTATGCCCATATGACCTGCAAAGGGAATATCATTGGCTATGGCTAGAAGTGCCAGATGGTAGGCTCTGGGCACTACCAACTGCTGTACTCTTTCACCTTCTAGCCCTCCCTCAGGGGTCCACTCTCTGTACAGTAACCCTTTGTCCCAGTATAAAGATTACCCCTTCCCTTGAGAATCAGGTGCCTCCCTAGCTACCTGCGAGCTGAGCCTGTCTCAACTCTCTCCTTGTAACCCTTCCCAGCTACCCTTCCACAGGCAGTTTGGTATCCTTTGACAGTGGTGCCTCACTGTCAGCCTGGGTACTACTACTCACCTCTACCTTTCCCAGGTACCTGTCCAAGGGAACATCTGAACCCACAAGCAGCTGTGGCTCACCTTCAGTCTAACTGCTGCAAAGCAGTTCACTCCCTGAAGTGACCACTTCAGCAATCCTGGCTGCAAGTATGCAGTCTGTCTGGGTCTCCCTCAGGCTATCAGACCCACATGCTTATCTCCTAGCCTCACTGTGTGTAACTGCATAAGTACATAGTAGTGCCTCATCCTAATCCTTCGTTCTCAGGACATCTGCAGGATGGTAGTTCTGTACCCCTGTTGTCTCAAGATGACCTACTATTGGCATTTTGTCTTTCCCACTTACTGGCTCCCTCACCTTTGATTCCCCACCTTGCCTCCATTGACACCTGTATGCCACATGGCCCCACTGGTTGCATTCAAAACATTTAACCCTAGCTCCTGGACGTGTGCCTGGACTAGTGTCTTTCCTTGCTACTGGCAGATTCTGGTCGGGCAGCCTGTGCTGCCCACCATGGGTTCCTTTAAACCCATGAGCAGTACTGGGGGTCCCCTTCCTGTGCAGGGCTGCCCTGCTGGCCAGGTATAGGTCTCCCTTCTTCCCCAACTCATCTGAAGTAGCACATTGTCTATCAGCTAACCAGATCCTCATGTCCTCAGGCAAAGTGCTAAGGGCTTGTTCCCTCACCAAAAGGCCTGCCAACCCTTCAAAGATGGTGAACTGACATCCACTCACCCAGCTATGAAAATAAGTGCACAGTTCAGCAACATATTCACACACACTTTCATCTGTCTTGCATCTATACACACAAAACTTTTTCCTATAGGTTTCTGGTGTTAGCTTAAAGGGGCACTGGCTCGTTCCTGAACTGCCGGTTATGCTTCGGTCCGAAGATGAACAACTGTCGATCATCAAGCTAAGCCATGCCCATTTTCTGACATCAGTCGTGACGTTCTATCAATACCGCCCACAGCATTCATTTCCTTTAAAAAACTGGGGAAAGCTCCGTTCCAATCCTGTTTTTATTCCGTGTTGAATAACAGACCTACTGTTCAAGTTCCCTGCTTACTATAGCTTCAATGTTTGTTTGCGGAGTTGCTAGGGGTAAATTATAATCTAAACGCTTATTTTTTAGTATTTCTTAGGTTTTAGCTATTACTGAATGCAGGATTCTACTTGCAATTTAACTTTTAATTTTAAATGTATAACTACCTCAGCGAAACTGTAACCCACCACCGAGTTCCTAGAAATCACTGTCCACGTATCTCAAGCTGCTGTGAAAATTCATGTTAAGTTTTTTTTTTTTTTGTACTTGTAGATGCATTATTTTTTTAAACAAGGAATCGCTTCACATTTCGTACATGTGTTATGTTTTCACGCATGTTGTGATAATTTATATGTTAAGTGCTCAGGGCTTGACCCCCGGGAATTGGTGGCGATATGGAGGAAGTTTACATTTGATAATGAGTAAAATGTATGCGCATTGTATGCAATCAGATATACAGAGTATGTGATTTTTCAGGTAATGTCATTTGCTGTTGTATATTGTAAGTTTGAATCTAAAACTTTAGTGGTGATTTGAATGCTTTGTGCAGGCTAATGTGTCACTGTAAAAAAAATAGGAAATGTCAAAGCTGAAGTACCTTGAGTGAGAAGTCTTTGGAAGGACCTTTTAAGTGTTGCGATGGTAGTAATTTTGGCTGTATGGTATAATGTTGATGGACACCTGACTCTGGTTGTTAGGACACTGATTTAAAATGTGTAGTTTGCATATTTGTTTCGGTAGCTTCATTGGTATGCAACTGGATGTATTAGATTTTTCTTAATTTTTATATTGTTTTGCGGTGAAGCTCTTTCTCTGGGGAGGCACTCATGGGTTGCCATGTTCTCATTAGGTAGGTTTTTAATTTTTGAGTTTGTCAGAAGAGTGCACCATATGTATAGTTTGTATTTTGTTAAAAGGTGATAGTGTGCTTGACTAACTGTTTTGTGAGTTTATGTTGTCGCTGATAACATTTTTAACAAGGATTGGAATTTCCTTTCTAATTTTGAATGCGTTGGCTGTCCGTCTTACAAGTTATTAAATCTAAAATCCTACGTAGATGTAAAGGTGCGTGTTTCCTTTTGGTTGGTAATGAGATGAACGCTATGCTGCTCATTTTTATGAGAGCCTAAGAGTGTGAATAACATTTTTTAGAAGTTGAATGTTGAACTGTAGCATTTGTTGCCACCAAATAAGTTTTGTATAGGTTGAACCAACACCAAGGAACGCCAAAAACCACTAGTAACTCCAAACCATCCGAAAGCGAAATGCAAAGACACAGCTCCGTGGAAAACTCAGTATATTGAATGCCAAAAGTAAAATAGATCAGCATTAACGTCTTTTACCAATATTATCACAAAAACAAATAGCGTTTTCGTCAGGTTAAGCAACAGATCATCTAGTCGCTTAACCTGATGAAAACGCTATTTGTTTTTGTGATAATATTCGTAAAAGACGTTAATGCTGATCTATTTTACTTTTGGCATTCAATATACTGAGTTTTCCACGGAGCTGTGTCTTTGCATTTCGCTTTCGGATGTTTTGTATAGGTTGGATGAATTAGTTTTATAATACATTTTGAATGTTTGACCAAATAGCTAGGCTGTCTGTGTAATGTAGAAAGTAAACAGAGGTGCAATAATGTACAAAATGCTGTTTATAAAAAGTAGGGAAGAGTACTGGTCCCAGAACTGGGGTTTGCGGGACTCCAGTAGGAGGATTTTTTTATAGATGCTGTAATTGTGTATCTAGTCTTCGATCCAGTTTACTAGAATGGATTTAGACCAAGGTGGAAAGGAATTTTGTTTGAAACACCACAAAAAGTTTTAGTTATGTCTATAAAGATGACTCGAGTTCCTGTATATTGTATATGATTTATGTTTATAAAGGAGAAGATGACAGATTAGTAGTGTAGTTTTTGAAAGATATTTGGTTAGTGTAATTTCTTCTTTAGATGTGACTGCTTCAAGGGTCAGTAATATAATATATCATGGAAACTGTGGATAATATGGAAATTGTTTTGTCATTTTTCTGGGTCTGATGGATTGTTTCCCTTAGGAAAGGGAGTAGGTGCAATGTTTATGGTTTAAGTGATGTGATGTTTTTTGTCATGGAGTGGTGTTACAGTAAATATTTTGCATGTGGGAATGAATCGTAAACCTAGATCTCTATGGTCTAATATGGCCGCATGAAGGGATATTTGCTTTATCATTTTAAAATGTTTTCCACAAACCAAACTTGATTTTTTTTTCTGCTGCAATGATTTAAGTCAGTGAGATGCACATAATTGCAAAGGTGGTGATGCATTCTCAGTACATCTTGTATACGAGGATGCCTGAGGATACTTAACAGGACTTTACCTCAGAATCAAACCACACTACATCTGGAAACTGCTGCAGGGTTGTACACTTTAAGTGTTCCCACTTTGGTTCTGTTACAAAAATATGTTGTAGTGCCACTTCTGACACTTGCTTATAAACTTTTGTGCTGAAAAGGACATCAGTATTCAATTGGAAATGTCCACATAGAACTGAGCTCAGTTACTGTATGTGCACCTACAAACAGTTGCAGAGAGCCATATGCTCAGGGTTGAGTTCTCTTTTGCAGAGGGCAGTATCCTTCAGAGATGAGTTCCCTGTTGCTGTGAGCATAATGTTTATTGTCTCTTCCACTGCTTTTGCCAGCTGTGGGCATTCTGATCCCAAGTCTAATCCTTGCCATGATATATATGTGCTAAAACAGAGGTTGTGGCATCTTGGCTAATTTATAGTCGCTGTTTTCAAGAATTCATTGCTTTAGATGCCTTTACTGTATTTTGCACTAGTCATTTGCTGTCTGCCGCAATTATTGGCCTGCGCCCATTCAGAGCTGTAGACTGTTGATTTTCTAATCATCATACTAAGTTGTTGTGGTGGCACTAGAGCCAAATCATTTGTAGTAAGTTGTTGTGGTTGTACCCAAGCATTAGGGAGTTTTTGCATTGCCTCGGTACTCCTGTTGCTATCAGGCTGGCAGCAGATCATATGGTACACAATGACTCCATGATATTTAGTGCCAGGTAAAGTAGGAAGCACTAGTGAGTGCTAAAAGTGAATTTGTAGGAAGGGTCTATGTACTAGAACAGCAGGATGGAGAATGAGCCAAAGAGTGGATATAAGCATTTGTTGTCACACTAAGCCACATTGGTAGTCGCTGCTTTACATGTCATTTACTTGTTGCAATACATTTTATTTGCTTTTGAGCTCTTCAGATATTAATACTGTAATTTGTATACGTGGGCATGGTTTTATTCTTCCTGTAGGTGATTCCACATGTGAGAAGTGCAAGTATCTACTTCAGGAGGCCAACATGGGGTGACATGGTCGACAGGCCTCGATGCTTTGCCAGAAATGGCCTTCACCTGTCACCACTGGGTTTTCAGACCCTGGCCATGGCTCATGCCTTCCCCATTGTGCATTTGTCCCAAAGACAGACCTTCCAACATAAAAGATTGTCAAAAAGTCAATTGAAGATCATGCTGCATAACGCTAGAAGCCTTAACCTGAAAATGGACTCACTGGAGGCTCTCCTTGTATTGGAAGATGCTGATGCCTGTTCAGTCACGGAAACTTTGGTTCAGGGCTGTGGAGAGCACTCCTGTCTTACCAGACTATACCTTATTCCACACATTGTGACCCCAAAATGAGGTCGGGAAGACTAAGGGTGGTGGAGTCTGGACAGCCACACTTCCAGACTGCTTTGCCAGCCTGATGCACTGGAACTGCTCCAGGTGGAACTGACAGCAAGACACCCATCCAAGTTGTAGCAAGCTGTAGACCCCCCCCATGACTGGGGACACCCACTTCTCTTACTTGGATCTACTTGACCCCAACTTACCCCCTAACACACACTACCCCACAATAGACTGGTTGAACTATTCTTGCACTAATGAACTCTCTCAACAATTCCTTGACTTAATCAGTTCTAACACACTAGACCAGCTCGTCTCACCCCCCACAAAGGGAGAAGACATTTTGGACTTGGTTCTCACCGATATGAGTGACTGCTACACCACTCCCATAGTATGTTTTTCCCTGGTGAGATTAGATCATTGGGCAATTTCCATTCGAAGTTTCTCTCCCCCCCCCCCCAGCCATAATCAAGCTAAAAAACTTCTCAAAAGCTGACTACAACCTCCTAAGGGAGGGTTTCATTAGCTTCACACCACCACTTCCCTCAGA
Organism: Protopterus annectens; assembly: GCF_019279795.1. Taxonomy (NCBI): domain Eukaryota; kingdom Metazoa; phylum Chordata; order Ceratodontiformes; family Protopteridae; genus Protopterus; species Protopterus annectens. The sequence continues at coordinate 353,852,646 of NC_056725.1, read as the reverse complement.
GGATGCACACAACTATGCTGAACAGTATTCCAGTGCAGTATACAAGCACCTGTACAACTGCATGGACTCGGCCATACCCAGCAGAACTAAAACCTGATCCTCTAGGAAACACAAACCTGTTTGGTGGACATTCTGTATCAATAGGCTTTACAACAAAAGGAAGAAACTGTTGTCTAAGGGTAAAAAGGAACAAATTTAAAATTGGCAAAACTCCCTCCTTAGCCTCTACAAGCAAATTAAATCACTAGTGAAAGCCTCCAAGGCCAGTTATGAATCGAAACTACCCTCTGAAACAAAGGGAAACCATAAAGTCTTCAGTTACATCAGGAACCTCTGTGGCAAAGCCCCGGCTTGTTCCAAATTAGTACTTAACAGTATCACTTGTACTGATCCTGTTGACTTAGCTGACCTGCTAGCATATAGGTTCGGCGCAAACTTCATCCCTCTGTCCCCCCACCCCCCACAGAAGGACCTTTTGACATCCCCAATACTTGTCCCACACCTCACATTTCTGTAGATGAAGTGTTACAAGCTCTATCCAAGGCAAATAACAGAGCTTCCATGGGACCAGATAGTATTCCAGGATGTATTATGCGCCATCCACCAAGAACTGGCTTTGTCATTGAGCACCCGATTCAACCACAGCCTAAGTACAGGCTTCATTCCAGCAGAGTGGAGAACTGCCATTGTCGTTCCCTTGCACATAGGTGATGACACTACTGACGCTGGAAACTATCACTCTATTAGCTTGACAGGTCTGATCTGTAAAGCCATGGAGCATATTATGGACCTCATAAATAAGGACATAGGCAATCTACAAGCACTTGACACCACCCAGTTTGGATTTGTCAAAGGCAGATCTTGCCTGTTGAACCTGGTTGACTTCTTTGAGGCTGTCACCAAGGTCCTGGATGTGGGAACGTTAGTGCATACAGCTTACCTTGACTTGGCCAAGTCCTCTGACACAACCCCCCACTTGGGCATCATGGAGAAGCTAACACAGCTTGGCATAAATCCACATCTCATCAGGTGGGTGGCCTACTGGCTCACCAACAAGACCCTCAGTCAAAATGGGCATCTCCTCCTCTTGATAGCAGACCTGGGCACCTCCTTCTCTGATAGCAGACCTGTCACTAGTGGAGTTCCCCAGGAATCTGTCTTTGAACATCTACTGTTTGGCATCAATTTCTCAGAGGTCCAGGCAAAGACAAAAGGCCTGTGGCTGACCAAGTTTGCTGATGACTGTAAGTTGGGTGCTGTCATTGACTCCCCAAATGGTAACATACTACAAGATGGTCTCTAAGCAACTAATGACTGGTGTCAAAGTCATGGCCTCAAACCAAATGCAAATAAATATGTATCCTCATACCATTCAGCAAAAACACTACCCCTACTGATTACCACATCAACGGCAACCCCCTAAGCACACAACCTGTGGTGAAAGACCTGGGCACTCAGGTTGATAACATCGCATTTAACCATGATGTAGCAGTAGTGGTCAGAAAAGCCTTGTACATCTCATACGTAAAGGGATTGCATCCAGAAAAAAAGGTGGTCATTACCTCTCTATTCTCCTTCCTCATTAGACCAATAATTGAGTGTAACATCCTGTTTGGGATGTACCTCTCCAAATACCTGCACCAACTGGAAAGGCCACTGAATTACTTCACAAAGAGAATCAATGGCCTCCGACCTCTGTCCTGTACAGACCGGCTCAAATCATTATCACTCCACTCAGTATCGTATAGATTGCTCAGGGGTGATCTGTGTCTCAAACCCTGCCCTGCTAGAAATACTCCATATCCGTAAGTGTAACTCCTCACGCACTACTGCTCAAAACGCCTGAATCTAATATGCGGCATCAACAAAGCCTGCTTTTGGACATGCAAGAAATCCCAATTCATCAGAGCCACACGCTCCAGGGATATAAAACTTGTCATCACAATTATCAAAACATGCTGGAGGGTAGGTTCCTGACCCAGAGACTCCCCAGTGTTTGAAATAGACTGCCCATACATGTCAAGCAGAGCACCTTTTTGGCCCTCTTCAAAAGGAACCTTGACGATCGGATGGGAGATAGGAAATTCACCCTGGGGATCACATCAGTCACCCTGCAAGACAGGGGTCCAGGGAAGTAAATATTGTGGGAAGAAATAGCCAGGGAATTGTTATGGCTAGGCTTGTATAGGCCTAGGGCCGGTAGCCTAGTACCAACTTATGAACCTATGAGACAGGTTTGTGCCCCAGAGGCTGCCCTGTCTCTGGAATAGACTTCGCATACACTTCAGAGCACCTTGCTGACCCTCTTCAAGTGCAGCCTTGATGAGTGAGTGGGAAAACACACATTTGTCCCAGGGGTTCCACGTGTGTCCCTCATTTAACAGGGGCAACAGGTACTGACTGAGGTTTCTTTTTGGGGATAAACTCTTGGGTAGGCTTTTAAGGGCCGCAGGGCCCTTAGCCTAAACCTCCTGACTTGATTCAAGTCAAAAATGCTCCCGATTCTAGTAATATGCTCCTGTACTGATTTTCCTATCACTCAAGGATTTTGTCTTGGAACAATGGAAAAGGTTTCATTGGCAAAGTCTCTCTATGGGCTTCATTACTATCAATTGAATGAGCCTTTGATCCTATGACTGAAGAAGGTTGACTGTACCCAGCTTGTGTCGTAGGTTCATACTATTAGGCGCTTGATCTGTGAGGATCACAAGAAGTGTAGCTTTGCATTCTTGTTTGCAACATTTATGTTAATCAGTGTACAGATTTGTACCTATTTTCCATGGGCCTTTGTCCATATTTTTGATGTTTCAAGGTTGAGAGGTATGGGCACACTTGTCTTATGTGTGAGTACTTCTGGAATGTTTTCTGAGCTGACCTCAGTAATGAATACGCAGGTTTATGTGCATGTGGAGGAGAGTAGTGACCGGTGCCTTCTATAGTAGCCAGTACTACATTTGTATGCTGTTTAATCGGGAGGGCATCTAAAGGAAATGTGAACTAATAAGCACTGTCTAAAGGAAATGTGAACTATAAGCACTGTTGTAAGAATTCACAATAATCTGTGCTGACTACGTAACAGAACTGCTCATAGCTGCAGTCTTATGTACTGCGTTTCGTTGTCTTTTTATCCCAAAAATGTTGCAAGCACTGCATTTGCTGTACTGGCAGGTATAAAGTTAATTCGCAAGAAATGCGTCTTTTAGGTGAATACCCATGCGAGTACCCATGCGAGTGTAATTTCTATGGTGTTCCAGCATTCTTATTGGTATTTATAGACATTTCTGATTTCGTCCAGGATACTAAGCTGAGTACTTATAGGTTCATAGGTTCATAGGTTCATACTAGGCTATCTGCCCGAGGGCATTTACAAGCCTACCCATAGTTTTGTGGCTTACGCCACCCCTTTAGTATGGGGAACTATACCCATTATTTTGCTGTGCCTCTGTCGAGCAGTGACACTGAGGTAATCCCTGGGGTATATCTGCGATCTCCCATCCATTGGTCAAGATTTCTCTTGAACAAGGCCAGCGAGGTGCTCTGCCTCACATATACCGGGATTTTATTCCACAGCATAGGGAGTCTTTGGGTGATGAATCTATCCCTCCAGCACGTCCTATTAATAGCCGTGTAAAGGTTTAAGTCTCCCGCCCTTGTGGCTCTGACGGATCTAGATTTTTTGAGGTGAAGCATATTCATCAAATCTGGGTTTGACATGGCCTTGTATGTTAGGCAAAGGTCACCTCTGAGCAAGCGGTAAGCGACTGAATAGAGCTGGAGTTCTTTCAGTCGGGCAGCATAGGACAGATGTTTGAGACCCTTTATCCTTTTGGTGAGGAACTTTTGTGGCCTCTCCAGCTGCTGCAAGTGTCGGGTCAGATACATTCGAATGGGGCATTGTACTCAATCATTGGTCTGATGAGTGATGAGTATAGGAGACTATGACCTCCCTTGATCTAGATGAGAATCCCTTCATGATAAGGTGGGCAATGTAGAAGGTCTTCCTAACTACTTTAGCTACATGGGTGTCAAATGACAGACTACTATCAACCTGGGTCCCCAGGTCCCTGATAACTTCTTCTGTGCTCAGTGGATTGCCACCTATTTGGTAGCTAGGGGTAACCTTGTTTTCGAAGGGTATGACTATGCATTTTTGGCATTTAACTTTAGGCCATGGCTCTGGCACCAGTTATCCATTTCTGTGAGACCCTTCTGAAGGATATCTGTGTCAGATGTGTTTTCTACTATGGCCCAGTTTGCAGTCATCTGCAAACTTTGTCAGCCATAACCCTCCTGTGTTTGCTTGTACTTGGAAAAGTAGATGCCAAACAAGAGTGGGCCCAGGACTGAGCCCTGTGGTACACCACTTGTGACAGGCTTTGAGTCTGACATGGCGCCAGCAACTCTGACCCTGTGGGTTCTGTCACTCAGCCAGTTTGCAACCCATCTTGTGATGTATGGGTTAACATTTAAGCTGATGAGTTTTTCAATGATACCCGAGTGGGGTATTGTATCGAAGGCCTTAGCCAGATCGAGGTAGGCTGTATGGACTGCCTTTCCCTCATCAATGGCTTTGGTGACTGTTTGAAAAAGTCAACCAAGTTTAGAAGGCATGATCTGCCTTTGACAAAGCCAAACTGGGATGGATCCAAAGTCTGCAAATTCCCTATGTCTTTATTTATGAGGTCCATTATGATCCTCTCCATGGCTTTGCAGATAAGACTTGTCAAGCTAATGGGCGGTAATTTCCAGGGTCGGTGGAGGCACCGCCTTTGTGAAGTGGGACCACAGTTGCAGTGCGCCACTCCTGGGTGCGTATCCAGAGGTAAGACTATGATTAAACAGCTGTCCTAGCTGTGGGTTTAATTCCTCGTTGAGTTCGTGGAGCACACAGCCGGGGACACCATCAGGTCCCATGGATGCTGTGGTGTTTGCTTTGGAGAGAGCAGTTCTCACTTGGGCGTTGGAAGTGTTTCGGGGGCTGCAATCGCTTGATATAGAGATCTCTCCTATGGGGGAGGGAGAGAAGTTTGCACTGAACCTGTCAGCCAGTATGTTGGCAATGTCTGTAGGATCAGTAATCTTCACATCATTTTGAACTAGTTCTGAGCATATCTGGGAGTTTCCTCCCAGGTTTCTAACATAGCTAAAGAAGGCCTTATGATTGTCTTTTGAGTCTTTAGCTATTTTTCTCTCAAAATTTGCTTTGGATGATTTTATGAGAGCTCTTAGTTTTTACTTATAGTGATCAAGGGTGTCTTACCTTTTAAGGATTTTGCTCTATCTTGTAGTAGCTTCCTCCTTTTGTTGTAGAGTTTGTTTATGGCTGGGGTCCACCAGACTGGATGCTTGCCTTTGGTACAAAGAGTCTTTGTTTTGCTTGGGATTGCCTTATCCATGCAGTCCTGCAGGTGCTGGTAGAAGGCATTTGTAAGTGATTCAGCGGCTTGAGTACTTTTTCCGCCGGCTCGGGGCCTTAAAGGAGACCACACTAGTCTTTAGAAGTGTGAAGTCGGCTTTTGAGTAGTTCTTTACTGTGGTCTTTGTTATTTCAGGTGGGGGTGGGATGAGGACCGCCAGCGAGATTAGTTTGTGATCTGATCTCACCAGTGAGGGGTATACTTCGGTGTTGAACATTGTGCTCCCATGTTCGTGATGATGAGATCAAGTATGTTTTCTCCTCTTGTGGGGATGGTGACTAGTTGTTCCATGGCATTTGAGTTTATGAATTCCAGGAACTTTTGGGCTAGGGTGTTTTGGCTTGAGTAGTGTTCCCAGTCTATATTAGGGTAATTGAAGTCACCTAGTATGATGGTGTTTGGTGATACATTTATCCCTCTAGTGTTTTCAGGAAGGCCATGTGAGGTTCCTGAGTTTGTGAGGGTGGCCTGTAACATGCTACAATTTGCAGAGCAGTCTTGCCTATGGTTAATTGCACCTGGATGGTCTCCGATGCATCGATGCGTTGCCACCAGTCTTGAGGTGTGGGTGTCCTTGATGAATATGGATACCCCTCCTTTCTTGGTATTTTCCGGATTTTGGGGCGGGCATGATAAGAGGTAAAACCTGATAGTGCTGGGGTGCTCTCAGGAGCCTTGAACCAGGTTTCTGTCACTGCACAGACATCGATGTTCTCCATACTGAGAAGGGCCTCGAGTGCGTGCATTTTGAGATTTAGACTTCTGGCATTGAGCAGCATTACCCTTAGTTTTTTTCCTTTTTTGTGTTCTAGGGTGGTAGGTTTAGAATTTGAGCCTTGCCTAAAAAAGGCACTATGGGGGTGGCAAGAGCCTTTGCCAATATCCGGAATCCCAGGGATGACAGGTGCAAGCCGTCCCTTGCGAAGCAGCGTGGCTTGTCCAGCATGTCATCCCAGGCAGACAGACATTGGATCCACTTTGAATGACACCAGAGTTTAAGCCAATTGTTAAAGCTGATCATCTTATCTCTGTATTGTGGCATCATTCTTGGTGAAGGTAGGATACTGCTCAAGGTCAGGGTCATACCTGCCTGGGCTACATAATCAGAGAGCTCCTCAATGTCTCTTTTCATGTAGTCCAAGGAGGTACGTCTCAGGTCGTTTACACCAGCGTGGACAATGACTGAGTCGTATTTGTACCTGCTGTTGAGAGACCTGAGTGCTTGCGTTATGTGGCGGATTCTAGCGCCCGACAGGCAGCTTACTGTGACCTTCTCCTTACTCAGTCTGGTGAGCGGGGCGTCAGTGTGTCTGACTATGGAGTCACCAATGACTAGTGTGTCTGGCATTGTGTTTGGCCTTAAGGGCTGTGACTGTTTGACACTCTGACTGTGAGGTCTATGTGTTGCAGGTGTTGTGTTCTGAGGTGGTGGTTGTTTGGGTGTCTGCTTTGGTGGCCTCTGCTGTTTTGGTAGATTTTTGATCAGAGCCCGAGTATGTCTTTGTGTATTTATGTGTATGATTTGAGGTTGTGATGGTACTATGTGAGACTGGGTCTATAGTGTGTGTGGTAACCTTCTCCTCCTGACTGGTCTTGCCAGTCCTATGTTGAGAGAGCTCAGCCTCCAGTTTGGCCATATAGTTGCATCTCTCGCATGTATTTGTGTTTTGTGGGAGGAGGAGAGGGTTGTCTGTGTACATGAGGCAATTGTAACATTGCCTCAATATTCCCAGGTTCACCAGCTGAGCAGGAGAGGACACTAGCAACTGATCCCTCGACATGCTAGAAGGACTAGACAAAAAAACTTTAAAAGAGATTCCGGGGGACGTGGGTGACCGAGAAATGGGGGTTTGCCTTTTTGGGGTGCTATCTATGAGTGCCGTATCAAGGTAATAAGTACTGTAGGAGCAAGTGCTAGGTTTAACAGATAGAGAAAAGTCTATTTGGAGTCAAGTAGAGATGATCTTTTTAGGCTGTAGGGTTGTAGGGTTACCACCTGTCCCATTTTGCAAGAGACTGTCCCTCTATGTGCAGTTCTGTCCTGCATAAATAATGTAAAAATCGAAAATGTCCTGAGATTTTAGGACGAAATTATTTCTTACAGTTTATGTAATAGTTGTATAAAACAGTCATTCTGCATTTGAACCACTTAAATGTTATAAGAAACAGAAAAAACAACAAGCTTTTAGCTAGGCCAAAAAGTGAAGTTCTGTTCTTCGTACTGGCTGGGGTATGTTTTACAAATGACAAAACTCCCCTACCCCAAAACCTGGGTTTTCCCCCCCAGGTCCCTTTTTTGGGAATTTAACTTCTTCCTGTGGTTTTCCAGTGGGAATTGGGGGGCCCACCTTTTTAAATTTTGGGTTAGTTTAAGGGGGTAAACCTTTTTTTTTTTTTTTTTTTTTTTTGGTTTTTCCCCCGGGAAAGGGTTTTGCCCCCTTTTTGGGCATTTTTGGCATTTAACTTTAGGCCATGGCTCTGGCACCAGTTATCCATTTCTGTGAGACCCTTCTGAAGGATATCTGTGTCAGATGTGTTTTCTACTATGGCCCAGTTTGCAGTCATCTGCAAACTTTGTCAGCCATAACCCTCCTGTGTTTGCTTGTACTTCGGAAAAGTAGATGCCAAACAAGAGTGGGCCCAGGACTGAGCCCTGTGGTACACCACTTGTGACAGGCTTTGAGTCTGACATGGCGCCAGCAACTCTGACCCTGTGGGTTCTGTCACTCAGCCAGTTTGCAACCCATCTTGTGATGTATGGGTTAACATTTAAGCTGATGAGTTTTTCAATGATACCCGAGTGGGGTATTGTATCAAGGCCTTCGCCAGATCGAGGTAGGCTGTATGGACTGCCTTTCCCTCATCAATGGCTTTGGTGACTGTTTGAAAAAGTCAACCAAGTTTAGAAGGCATGATCTGCCTTTGACAAAGCCAAACTGGGATGGATCCAAAGTCTGCAAATTCCCTATGTCTTTATTTATGAGGTCCATTATGATCCTCTCCATGGCTTTGCAGATAAGACTTGTCAAGCTAATGGGCCGGTAATTTCCAGGGTCGGTGGAGGCACCGCCTTTGTGAAGTGGGACCACAGTTGCAGTGCGCCACTCCCTGGGTGCGTATCCAGAGGTAAGACTATGATTAAACAGCTGTCCTAGCTGTGGGTTTAATTCCTCGTTGAGTTCGTGGAGCACACAGCCGGGGACACCATCAGGTCCCATGGATGCTGTGGTTTTTGCTTTGGAGAGAGCAGTTCTCACTTGGGCGTTGGAGATGTTTGGGGGGGCTGCAATCGCTTGGTATAGATATCTCTCCTTTTGGGGGAGGGGAGAAGTTTGCACTGAACCTGTCAGCCAGTATGTTGGCAATGTCTGTAGGATCAGTAATCTTCACATCATTTTGAACTAGTTCTGAGCATATCTGGGAGTTTCCTCCCAGGTTTCTAACATAGCTAAAGAAGGCCTTATGATTGTCTTTTGAGTCTTTAGCTATTTTTCTCTCAAAATTTGCTTTGGATGATTTTATGAGAGCTCTTAGTTTTTACTTATAGTGATCAAGGGTGTCTTACCTTTAAGGATTTTGCTCTATCTTGTAGTAGCTTCCTCCTTTTGTTGTAGAGTTTGTTTATGGCTGGGGTCCACCAGACTGGATGCTTGCCTTTGGTACAAAGAGTCTTTGTTTTGCTTGGGATTGCCTTATCCATGCAGTCCTGCAGGTGCTGGTAGAAGGCATTTGTAAGTGATTCAGCGGCTTGAGTACTTTTTTCCGCCGGCTCGGGGCCTTAAAGGAGACCACACTAGTCTTTAGAAGTGTGAAGTCGGCTTTTGAGAAGTTCTTTACTGTGGTCTTTTTATTTCAGGTGGGGTGGGATGAGGACCTCCAGCGAGATTAGTTTGTGATCTGATCTCACCAGTGAGGGTATACTTCGGTGTTGAACATTGTGCTCCCATGTTCGTGATGATGAGATCAAGTATGTTTTCTCCTCTTGTGGGGATGGTGACTAGTTGTTCCATGGCATTTGAGTTTATGAATTCCAGGAACTTTTGGGCTAGGTGTTTTGGCTTGAGTAGTGTTCCCAGTCTATATTAGGGTAATTGAAGTCACCTAGTATGATGGTGTTTGGTGATACATTTATCCCTCTAGTGTTTTCAGGAAGGCCATGTGAGGTTCCTGAGTTTGTGAGGGTGGCCTGTAACATGCTACAATTTGCAGAGCAGTCTTGCCTATGGTTAATTGCACCTGGATGGTCTCCGATGCATCGTGCGTTGCCACCAGTCTTGAGGTGTGGGTGTCCTTGATGAATATGGATACCCCTCCTTTCTTGGTATTTTCCGGATTTTGGGGCCGAGCATGATAAGAGGTAAAACCTGATAGTGCTGGGGTGCTCTCAGGAGCCTTGAACCAGGTTTCTGTCACTGCACAGACATCGATGTTCTCCATACTGAGAAGGGCCTCGAGTGCGTGCATTTTGAGATTTAGACTTCTGGCATTGAGCAGCATTACCCTTAGTTTTTTCCTTTTTTGTTCTAGGGTGGTAGGTTTAGAATTTGAGCCTTGCCTAAAAAAGGCACTATGGGGGTGGCAAGAGCCTTTGCCAATATCCGGAATCCCAGGGATGACAGGTGCAAGCCGTCCCTTGCGAAGCAGCGTGGCTTGTCCAGCATGTCATCCCAGGCAGACAGACATTGGATCCACTTTGAATGACACCAGAGTTTAAGCCAATTGTTAAAGCTGATCATCTTATCTCTGTATTGTGGCATCATTCTTGGTGAAGGTAGGATACTGCTCAAGGTCAGGGTCATACCTGCCTGGGCTACATAATCAGAGAGCTCCTCAATGTCTCTTTTCATGTAGTCCAAGGAGGTACGTCTCAGGTCGTTTACACCAGCGTGGACAATGACTGAGTCGTATTTGTACCTGCTGTTGAGAGACCTGAGTGCTTGCGTTATGTGGCGGATTCTAGCGCCCGACAGGCAGCTTACTGTGACCTTCTCCTTACTCAGTCTGGTGAGCGGGGCGTCAGTGTGTCTGACTATGGAGTCACCAATGACTAGTGTGTCTGGCATTGTGTTTGGCCTTAAGGGCTGTGACTGTTTGACACTCTGACTGTGAGGTCTATGTGTTGCAGGTGTTGTGTTCTGAGGTGGTGGTTGTTTGGGTGTCTGCTTTGGTGGCCTCTGCTGTTTTGGTAGATTTTTGATCAGAGCCGCCGAGTATGTCTTTGTGTATTTATGTGTATGATTTGAGGTTGTGATGGTACTATGTGAGACTGGGTCTATAGTGTGTGTGGTAACCTTCTCCTCCTGACTGGTCTTGCCAGTCCTATGTTGAGAGAGCTCAGCCTCCAGTTTGGCCATATAGTTGCATCTCTCGCATGTATTTGTGTTTTGTGGGAGGAGGAGAGGGTTGTCTGTGTACATGAGGCAATTGTAACATTGCCTCAATATTCCCAGGTTCACCAGCTGAGCAGGAGAGGACACTAGCAACTGATCCCTCGACATGCTAGAAGGACTAGACAAAAAACTTTAAAAGAGATTCCGGGGACGTGGGTGACCGAGAAATGGGGTTTGCCTTTTGGGGTGCTATCTATGAGTGCCGTATCAAGGTAATAAGTACTGTAGGAGCAAGTGCTAGGTTTAACAGATAGAGAAAAGTCTATTTGGAGTCAAGTAGAGATGATCTTTTTAGGCTGTAGGGTTGTAGGGTTACCACCTGTCCCATTTTGCAAGAGACTGTCCCTCTATGTGCAGTTCTGTCCTGCATAAATAATGTAAAAATCGAAAATGTCCTGAGATTTTAGGACGAAATTATTTCTTACAGTTTATGTAATAGTTGTATAAAACAGTCATTCTGCATCTGAACCACTTAAATGTTATAAGAAACAGAATAAACAAGAAGCTTTTAGCTAGGCCAAAAAGTGAAGTTCTGTTCTTCGTACTGGCTGGGGGTATGTTTCAACCTGATATCTCACATTTGTACCCAAAAAGGACCACTTTAGGCATTTGAAAAGATGGCAACCCTATGTGTCTGAACAGGTTGTGTGGTAAATTGTTGGCATTGTGTACAACAACTTTTTCTTTAATATAAGTGGTAATGGAAGTGCAGCCTCTTCCAAATGGTGATATTGAAGTAGATACTGAAATATATACCACTATGTGGTTTGCGAATGATCTTTAGAATCTTAACTTCTATAGCGGTAAGTATAAAACAGCTCTAGTCACAGAGTCTGTAATTCTGTTTTACTGTTGCGCTGAACAGGTTATGTTTTTCAGTAAATATTCCCTAACAAGCCACGAGTGATGAATGAGATGCCAATTGAAAGTCATTTATTGGTGTTATCTTAATAAAAACATACAGTTACTGTGTATAGTATATGCTTCAGACATTTTGTTTATGTAACAAAAAGAATAGTTTGTGTGAAGCCACTGATAATTTAATTCCTGTTCATAAGGGCCACTGTATGTGGCAAAATGAATATTCTGCACAGCAACATTCACTAATACAAATTACTGTCTCATGTTTTTTTTTTTTTTCTATGCACTAGAAACACTATGTATATAATCAAAATGAATACTGTAATGACACCGGCTGTGTTAGGTTATTCACATTCACATTGCTTATTTGAATAAAGGTTTAATTTTTGTTTCATGTCAGTTGTCGGTGTATTTACAACTTTTTGTTACTTCACGGTTTATATGCTGTAACGTGTATCCACAGGACAGCATTGTGCACAATGGGCTGTTTGTAAATTTTGAGGTCCATTTGTGTACATCTTGCGTTTTTTTTTCAGTAACCTGACACACAACTTGCACATTTTAAAATTGGATACATAAATTTTAAGTTGCTATTCAGACACGTGTTTTGTGTGGCAGAATCATGATTGCCATTATCTGACTAGTGCACTAAAAATACTCTCTTTGTAAGAAACATTACAGTATTTTACCAAAACATACAGACTATAAGCTGCAGTGGTGGTGCTGTGGTAGCGTTGTCGCCTCACAGTTAGACATTGCCCGTTCGATTTTCAGAGCGTCTTCTGTGTAGCGACATGCGTGAATGGGCGTTCCTTCGTTGAAGGTTGTGTGTTAGGCCCGACAAGCCAGTAAGTAAAAATCTACTGCCTATCAGTAGCAGACCGGATTTCCACTGTGGCGACCCCTAACCGGGAAAAGCTGAAAAACACAAACAAACCAAAACATACACACTAAAGATACAGAACTCTTCTTGGGCTCAGTAAACTGTTATATCCAGGATAAGCTGTGCAGCCAACAACATAACTGTATCTTAGACAACAGAATGACTACCCACTGTATACAGACAGATCAGAAAATAACCAACCAGGTGGTTGTAAAACCTCCTACAACATTTCTATTAACAACCACTTCTGACAGATACCAACAAAAAATCCCTCAAATTATCACGTACTACAGCTGCCCCTGACAGTCTACCTGCTGAATATCTTCAAATAGCAGCCGAGGCTATTGCATATCCAGTTTCAGTTTTGCTAAATAGGGAATGTTAGTTTCAGATGTAGGTCTGTCTATGAAAACAATCATTCATTATTCCACTGCATAACGGTGGAGTTACTTTAGATCTTAGCTTTTTTCACTTATAAAAATATTCTGAATCAATTTACACTCTGCTTTTCAACGGTCTAATAGCGAATCGGTTTCTTTTTGCAACCCAACACTTGTGTCCTCATGACAGCACAGCTACTACTTTCATGCATTTTGTTAATACTGGTAAGAATTACCCTATTTTCAACATCACCTCTGTTATTCATCCAGTTTCCATAGTAGTGATATACGTGTTGTTGGTCAGTGATGACTGAGCCTAGGATAGGGTCACAAACGTTGGCTTACTCCAGCTTGGCTGACTGCAGCAAATCCATTTAGTCCAGTACCCTGCAGACTCTATCGAACAAGTCCACCAGGCTTACCGGGCAGGATCGTCCTTTTGTGAATTAACAAATGAGTAGGGACAATTATTTGGAGATTACCTGTATCTTGCTTTAAAAGGTCCTTGAGCATTATTTACATGAACGTTCACATAAGGGTAGTCTGGCGAATGGGTCTGTACTTTGCAGGGTCAGTGTAAGCATTTTGTTTGCTCTTACCATAGATTATCCTTTGAAAAGACATTTATGACCTGCTCTTTAGTCATACAAGTTAGGGGACAGTTGGTAGGGATTTCATGAGGTATGTGTGACAGGCACATGGCAACAGGTAAGCTTTCTCCACAAGCTCAAGACTGACTTTTATGCATACTGCAGTACATGCAAGTGTTTTAGTTAATGTCAGCAGGTCATCATTTCCCATTACGTCCATTCCACAGCTGTCATACAATTAGTGACCCTGCTAAGGAGCAAGGTCATTACTCGGGTCTTGCATGTTAACCATTGAATCATTATCAGCACTGTCAACTGCCTAATCTGTGTCTGATCACATCCCTTGACTTAAAGTACTCTGCTAGGAGCATCTTTGTGACAATGCAATCCACAACAATGCTACTTCATATGTCTCATATCAGAATGCAACTGACAAACTCCTGTGCATGTGAAGAACAATGTAATCTCTAGTCGTCAGGTTAGAAAGGTATATTAACATTGACACATGTCGATTCCTCTGCAGTTCTCAAATGTCCTAGGTTTTGACGGTCAACCATGTGCACCAACAGCTTCAAGACAAATGGGAAGCGCAAGTCAGTAACATTGTCGGCTCAGAAAAGATTGAAGAAAGATCTGGATGCAAAGCGTGGACGAACGCGTATTGCCATTGGCAGTCAATTTGAGCGCTGGCTGGCTGAAGCAGCATCTGCAAGTAAAATCACATGAGGAAGTGGCTGTGTTCCTGCTGGATATGTAAGGCTGCCTCACCGATTCAACATCGGCAATATTACTTATCTCGCATGACATATTGAACTGTTTAGCTTTACTGTGTTGATGTTTGCTAGTGTCTGGAGACATTGTTATGAAGGCAACTTGTAACATGTGGTCCTATAACTTGTTAGTAACCAGGCCGTACTGATTTATGATAGTAAACCCATGGCCTTATTATTGTGATAGTGATTACTTTGAGTATTAAACATAATGTTATGGCCAGCAAATTGACTACAGATGTTGTTTTCGGCTGTAGTTTAAACAATTGCATAAAGTACATGCAAGTACTGCAATGTAAGCAAATACATACATTTGTTATGATGGACCATCACTAATAGAGTCCAGTCATCATTTCTCACATCACATGTCAATGATTGCAGTTATGCATTTAATCATGACAATTTCAACATTATCACGGAAAGCAGGGTAGAGTCAGTGTGTTCTCTGGCACTAGTGCACTTGTTGGTGCTGGACTCTTATCAGCCAAGTTCTGATATTTTCAAAGGACTACACCATGTACACACTACATCTTAAGTAAAGATGTATCACTACATTGTTCCTCTCTAACAATTGGCTTAGGCATGCCAATGTGCCACATATGTAGCACATAGTGCTGACAGCAACTGGAAGATGACACAAAGTAGGCCGTAATGCATGCTTTCACTGAATTATACTTGCATGGAAAAGAGTATAGAAGTGATATCAAGTCAAGTCAATCGATTATATGATGCCATGCTATCAACTAACTTGATTGCAGGTATGATAACCAATGTTACCAGTCATCCAAGGATCCAGTGCAGTCATCATTGCCAGCCCTTCACTCAACACCAATGTCGACCATGGCTAATACATCTACTACATTGACAGCTCCAAGTATGTTTGGTGACAGCAGCAGGTAAACTTAATTGATCACTCCTCACATGTCCAATAGTGTGCTAGCTTTTACAGTCTTGTGTGTCCATGAGAGTGCCAGGTCAGCTTAGTGAATGCCTTGCTGCTTATCTTTGAATTTGCAGGCACACGATAGAAAGTGAGGATGACAACATTTCTAGCAGGGGTTGGGTAACACATGGATATGCATGTCAAACACAGATCGCCACTAAGTAGTCAATATGAGAGAGAGTAGTTGAAGTTTAGTCGGTAAAACGTAGGACAATTGTTTAAGGCATAGTATCCACATTGTGATGTACTTTTGTTACCTCAACATTTGTTGCAGGCGCCTAGTGAGGCACATGCCATATAGGGCATTGTACAGGAGGATTGATCAAGAGTCAACTAGAGGCAAATAATGACCTCATTCTTGCTGGATGCAAAGGCCTGATTAATGAGATGCGCCACATGGAAGGACTTTCTTACCGCAGGTCGGATATTTCAAATATATTCATTAATCAGTCCCACACGGATCCATTCCCTAACTTTACCAATGTAAGTCAGGCTAAGGGGTGGGTCGGTAACTACGAGGGTATATAGTCACTCACCATTTTGGTAGTGTGATGACTGCAGCAGTACACCGTTCATAGCTTGGTACTAGTCTATCGCCCCTAGGGCCTATGCAAGCCTAGCCATAAAAATTCACTGGATATTTCTTCCCACAATATTTACTTCTCTGGGTGCCTGTCTAGCAGGGCGATTGACATGATCCCGGGGTGAATTTCCTATCCCCCGTGCAATCATCAAGGTTCCTTTTGAACTGGGCCAGTGATGTGCTCTGCTTCACATATATGGCCAGTCTATTCCAGGTTCTGTGCAGTCTCTGGGTTAGGAAACTATCCCTCCAGCATGTTTTGTTCATTGTGATGACAAGGTTTAGATCCCTGGAGCGTGTGCCTCTGAGGGATTGAGATTTCTTTAAGTGAACCATGTCCAACAGCTCAGAGTTAGACATGTCCTTGTATGTTAAGCAGAGATTACCTCTGAGTAGACGATATGCCACTGAATATGGCTTGAGTTTTGGTAAACAGTCAGCATGTGGCATCTGCTTTAGGCCTGTGATTCTTTTAGTGAGTTATTTCTGTGGCCTTTCCAGCTGTTGCAGATGTCTTGTGAGGTACATACCTAACGGGCCATTATACTCTATAATGGGTCTAATCAGGGATGAGTACAGTGTGACAATGACCTCCGTTTTTAGGAATGAAAAGCCCTTAGTGATGAAGTGTGCTACATAGGTTTTCCCAACTGTTGTGGCCATGTGGTTATCGACAGTGAGACCACTGTACAACTGTGTCCCTAAGTCTCATCACACTTTCGATGTTTAGTGTCCTGCCACAAAGGTGGTAATTGATGGGTACTTGTTTTTTATCCAAAAGGGGATAACTATACATTTCTTGGCATTAAGATTGAGCCCATGGGTCAGACACCAGGCATCTGTTTCTGTAAGGCCCTTTTGGAGAATATCCACATGATTTTGGGATTCAATAATGTCTCCCAGGTTGTAGTCATCTGCAAACATTGTTAGCCAGAGTCCCTTATTGTTGGTCTGTACTTCAGAGTAGTAGATGGCAAACAAGAGTGGTCCCAGGACTGAACCCTGACGTACTCTACTTGTCACTTGTCTGGAGCTCAATTTGGAGTCAGCTACTTTTACAGTCTGGGTTCTGTCAAGTAAGCCACTTGGCAACCCATCAAGTGATGTAGTGATTTATGCCCAGCTTAGTAAGTTTATGTATGATTCCAGAGTGGGTGATGGTGTCGAATGCCTTGGCGAGGTTCCGAACGGCTGTGTGGACCGCCTTGGATGTGTGTTCGTACAGTGCCTTAGTGTAGGATTTTGCAGTTGAACCTCCAGATCCCGTCTGCATGGTTGTTGTGAAGTTGTATAGTTGTCACAGAATCTGTATGGCAGTGGGTTGGCGATTGCTGTTGGGTCAGTATGCGAGCTGCCATTGTGCATCATCTCGGACCCAATCTGGGTCTTCACATGGAGCCTCCTGATATAGGTATAGAAGGGTTTTTTTGATTGTTTTTAGTGTTTGCTGCAATTCAGGCGTCATTGCTGGCTTCTTGAGTTTTCAATCAGGTTTTTCAACTCTGAGAAGGGATTTTTAGCACTCTATGGCCTACACCATGTTCTGCAGCAGTTTCTTATTTTTGTTGAGATTAATGTAAGGGCACCAAGTGATTCACTGACTTTTATTGAGTATACATGTAACACATGCCAAACTGGGGTCAAAATATAGTACAACAGCTAGGCAAAGTAAAAAATAACTTGTCATAATATGATATCAAATTTAAAGAATGAAATGTTGCAGCTGACCTAGACTAAGTATGTTGATGGCTGTGTAACATTTTGGGACTGAGATGCAATATGGAATGGTGAAAGCATAGTGTCTCAGAAATTATAACTATGCAGCCATATCAAAGTAAATGTTACTTGTTTTGTCAATGAGATGTCTGAGACAGAACTTGTATTTCCCCTGTTGTGGGATACAGGCTTAATTACAGATACCTAAAACAGATTATGAGAGAAGTGTGGAAGAGGGGAATGAATGATAAATATAGACAGCTTCCCAGAATGCTATTTTTTTGATGTAGTGCTGTTTCAGTTCAAAGCCAAATCCCTGTGGTTTGTGAGTGAGGAATGCATTCAGCTGCAGACAGTCTCCGGGACAATGTGGATTACACCAGTATGAGTCCTAGGTTGCCTTTACCAACTCTCATTATCATAAATTCACTTGCTGCTTTTATTCCAAAGTACTTAAACAGATTAAACAGGGGGATTAAATAGACAGACATTTAACTGTTCTGCATAACACTGTGGTGCCGTCATCACAGGAGGTAGGTGTTTCTCTATTCATAATAAAACAACATGCCCTTTTATAATTATGCATAGGTTTTGCATTCTTTTTGGCTGCGGTCCATAGGCACCACAGTGTAGTAGTGTCTGTGTGTATAGCAGGACTGTGGTTTCAATGCATATTGTACATGTGTGTACAACTGTGGGTAGACTGATACCCAGGGGCATGTTGCAACAAAGTTAAAAAATCAAAATATAACAATGGAATAAAACAAGGAAACACAATAGGAAGTCATTCAGCTGTACATGTCACAACCACAACATGTAGTTATAACTATGTATCATCATGGATATTAGCAAGCAATGGCATGCAAAAATTATGGGCCATACGAAGTGTTGTCAATTCAGATGAATGTATGAAAAGAGTGACACAATGTGTGCCATTGTGTGTGGTAATGATAATAAAGCCATGGAGTGGTATGGTGCTAGGAAGTCTAACAGTATGATAACCTGAATGTTACGGGTAGAGATGGCTTTCTTGCATTTGCCAGCCATGGAAATGGTAGAGTGTTGTTGCTTTGCCAAGGATTTGAGTTGGTATTGTCATCACCTGCACAGTTTATCGTGATGTACTTGTCTCCTGATCAACTTTGGGGTCATGTACTTATGCTCTGGGGTAGTACACTGCCAATGTCCGACCTGCATTTGGTGCTACCTCTGAAGGAATATGCTATCTGAGGGAGCTGACATGATTCCAAATGAAATGGTATCATACTACTTAGCCCATGTTCAAATTCATTTCCGTACTTCTAAATTTTGTGGAATAATTGCTCCATGATGCTGTGACATATACTGTGGTAGACCGATTACACTAAATCCGTCAGTTTGCAAGTATTACATAAGTTCTACTTCTATTTGTTTAAGTTGTTAGGTTCTAATGTATTTTTCTGTCCACCTCGGTGATCCTACTGTTTGTGTTGTGAAAGTTTACATAGTTGCATACTTTCCCTGTATTTCTCTTACAATGTCTTTGGATACGCTTAATGGTATTGATAACTTTTGCTTTCTCCTTTGCATAGTGAAATTGAAATTCTGGACTTCTTGTATATCACTAACAGTACATAATTACTTCCCAATCCTGACTAGTCCAATACACAATCTGTTTCACTCTTTTGTAGCGTATCAATTTGATATGGACTAACACTCAGTCCGGCAATGGTGTAGGGGAAGCTGCCACCTTAATGTCAATGAACACTAAAGCTGGAATATTTATACATCTTCAGGATTATACACTGTGATTTTTTCCGTCCTGAAAAAATTGGCCATAAGAGTATTGTGGACTTTGTTATCCTGGGAGTTGTGTACACAGCTGTCCTCTTCATAAATTTTAACCCACTTTTCTCCGTGCAGACTGCTATATAGAATCCATTGTATACAGCAGTGTCAAACCTAGTGAAGTATAGATTCTTAAGTAAATACTGTTTTGCATTGGCAAACAGTATCGTACCTCCTGCTACATTCCACTATAGCTGCTTTTGGTTATTATATGTATTTATAGAGTCCAGCATTTTGTTGTTACACAAAATTGTAAGGAAACAATGTGGTGTCCTTGCAACCCACTAGCAGAAACCATCATTGAAGGTTTGCAGTGTAATGGTCCATAGACCCTTTTTTAAGCCTGGTAATGCATGCACCTGTTGTTGTAATTGTCAATGCCCAATAATTAGAAAGATGGTGTATGTCTTGGCCTTCCTACAACTATAATCTGCTGCTGTGCATAAAGGACATAAGTGGCAAGCATGGCTGAAGTTCTGATTTCCCATCCATTGGTGCACAATTTTTTGAAATAGGCTTAAAGAAGAGGTCTGTTTCACATAAATGGGCAGTATTTTTCCAGGAACAGGGTAAATGCTAAACCACACACCTCTTCCTGCAACGTTATGCTGATGTCACAGACAAGGTATAGATGCTTATAATGAGTAGTTCTTGTACTGTTTGTTTTGTGAATATGTACCATATACATCAGGGATGGATGTCAGAAGGTCTAGTAGCCTCGGTATAGATTGGGCCTCGGTACACTGTAAGAGACTAAGTACAGGGACAAATGTGTTTGGATGTACACATACGACATGTTATGTACACCCTATATTATTTACACAACTATTTTGTGTGGACAACATAGTTATTTTGAAAAGGCCTGGTCAATGACTTGATATAGTATAGTGTAGTCAATTATAGCTTGAATGAATGATACACATATTGGGACATTGATCTCATTAGATAGTTTCATTAAGATCTGTTTTGTTATACTTGGATAATAGAGGTGAGTGGTCTTGAAGAGTTGAGAGTAGATGACAACGGGCAATTGCAGTTCTATCAAGTGAGGTAAGGAAAGGTTTGATTCTGTGAATTGTGCCATGAGTTTTTACTAATGGTTTTGCTGTTTTGCATTGATATAACCTTCAAACTTCAGCTTGTTATCCGCTTGTTATCCGCTCTGACACCCAGTATTGTAGTTTTGGCTTATGGGCAGATGATAGTGCCATTGTTTGTGGTAATGTTGAAGGATGGCTGTGGGGTCCACCCTGTGTGGGAGAAGAGCAGCAGCTTACATGTTCTTCGTGTGTCACTGTTGCAGTCATTAAATTAGGGTAAATAGCTGGCAGGTGGCCCTCAGTCGGCCAGAATTCCAAAGTTGTGGGTCCTGCGTCTGTTGCTGTGTCCTCTTCCATTATGCCTTGTCATCAGGGATATAAAACTAGCAGCCGACATCATTTTCTTCAGTCTTTCTGGCCGCGCGGTGCCCGAAGCAGAAGCATTTCTCAAGTGCTGCTCGTCTGACGCCTGAAGTATTCGAGTTTGAGTTTCACAACGGAAGTCTTCACTAAAGCTAAGTACCCCGTTGGTGAAACTTTTTTCTTACTCCATATCAATGTTAAAAAAGTTAATAATTGTATTACTTGTGGGAAGCAAATACCACATAAGGATTTCCATTTATACAGTATTCCTTGCCTAGGCCCTGATCACAATGTGCATGACTGTTGGTTTTGTGCTAGATTTTACCTATGCACTATTAAGCGTCGATATAATTGTGCCTCAAAGTATTTTGGAACCAGATTTAACTACCCAGAAATGTCGTTGGATAGCAATCCGACTATCTGAGTACATAAAAAATGCAAATAAAAGGAGAGAGAGACAGTCGCAGTCCAACACCAACGACGAAGCTTCTCCCAAGCCAGTCGCCATTTTGCCAGTACTCAGTGAGGCACGTACGCAGGCCCTGATACATGCTACTTTCAAGTCACAGGCCCCTACCGACACCCATGTGGAGTCCGGCATGCCGGAACATACTGTAAGTTTTGCACCCATGGATGTATCTCCCTCGGATGGTTCCGGAGCCACTGAGTAGGCACTGGCTTCTGAAGGTGTATTCAGTCCTCAACATTTTAAATCAAACCGACGACAGATGAAAAACCAAAGACATAAACAACTTCTAAAACTAAAAAAAAACAATGCATGAGTCACATGCACAGGCCTCTAAGGCTCAAAAACAGATGATCAAAATGGCTGAAGACCTTATTACCTTGATGAGTGGTTCCCATCCCCCTCCACATAAGAGGCCTAGCAAGACACTGATTATTTCAGATCAGGTTTCTATTTCTTCTGATTTCTCTTCTGATTAGTGAGGATTCTGATGTAGAGGAGTCTATACCATCTGCATCACCAGATGAGTTTAATTCATTTGTACAAACCTTGCATACTTTGAAGGAGCATTAACATTGGGAGAGTCAAGAATTCTCAGAATCAAAAAAGAGGCTCAGGGATTTTCTTCTCCTACATCAGCACAGGTCTTTAGCCATACCCCCTGTTTTAGACATTGTGGATGATGTGTTTTCGGAGTCAAGCTTGACCCCGGACTCCTTAACCACAGCACACAGCAAGCCTGACAGATACTACAGGATCCCTGACACACACATTTTTATTTAGAAACCCTGCTGCTGATCCTGAAATGATGTCACAGGGTCCAAACGAAAAGAAATACAAACTGGTCCCCTCTCAAAAGATAAGCTTGAATACAACTGCCGAGATGGCTTACGTCACGCCAGACAGGCCAAGGGTAACTGACTACTTACTTCAAACTGATGGCAACAAAAACCCTGTTGTCTGCAAGACAAATTCTGCAGGCTTTGTGATTCATGGCATCCTGCATCCTACTGATTGCATATACAAGGCTGCATATGAAGAAAGTTCAATGGTACCTAAAAAGTGTATGGAGTCAACATTGTCACAGTCTGGAAACAGTGATTGCTCTCATTCCCGGCCTACAACAAGAGTTTCTATGGTGGACAAAGGCATGTCACCACAACATGGGAAGGCCCTTAACTCTACCCCCTGCCAGCCGAACCTTAACAACAGATGCATCAGATTATGACACTGTGGGACACAGCTTTGACTTACCAAAGCATCTAAAACCTCAATTGCTACCGGGAAAACAAAATACTGTGACGGAAGATTTCATAGGTTCATAGATTTATACTAGGCTATCTGCCCTAGGGCATTTATAAGCCTAGCCCAAAGTTTTGTGGCTTTCACCACCCCTTAAGTTTGAAGGGTACTATCCCATTATTTTACCATGCCTCTGTCCAGCAGTGACACTGAGGTGATCCCCGGGGTAAACCTGCGATCCACCATCCAATGGTCAAGATTTCTCTTGAACAGGGCCAGCGAGGTGCTCTGCCTCACATGTACCGGGATTTTGTTCCACAGCATAGGGAGTCTCTGGATGATGAATCTGTCCCTCCAGCACGTCCTATTTATAACTGTGTTGAGGTTTAAGTCTCTTCCTCTTGTAGTTCTTATGGATTTAGATTTTTTTGATGTGGAGCATGTCCATCAATTCTGGGTTGGACATGGCCTTGTATGTCAGGCACAGGTCACCTCTGAGCAGACGGTATGCAACTGAATAGAGCTGGAGTTCCTTCAGTCGGGCAGCATAAGACATATTTTTGAGACCCTTTATCCTTTTGGTGAGGAACTTTTGGGGCCTTTCCAATTGTTGCAGGTGTCGGGTAAGATACATTCCGAATGGGGCATTGTCCTCAATCATTGGTCTGATGAGTGATGAGTACAGGGGAACAATGACCTCCCTTGATCTAGATGTGA
The DNA here is from genome assembly GCF_019279795.1 of Protopterus annectens. Lineage (NCBI taxonomy): Eukaryota > Metazoa > Chordata > Ceratodontiformes > Protopteridae > Protopterus > Protopterus annectens. The sequence continues at coordinate 353,829,458 of NC_056725.1, read as the reverse complement.
ATCCCTTCATGATCAGGTGGACAATGTAGAAGGTTTTCCTAACTACTTTGGCAACGTGAGTGTTACATGAAAGGTTACTGTCAACCTGGGTCCCCAGATCTCTGATAACCTCTTCTGTGCTTAATGGATTGCCATCTATATGGTAGCTAGGGGTAACCTTGTTTTTCCCGAAGGGTATGACTATGCATTTTTTGGCGTTTAACTTTAGGCCATGGCTCTGGCACCAGTTGTCTGTTTCTATGAGACCCTTCTGAAGGATATCTGTGTCTGATGAGTTTTCAACTATGGCGCCCAGTTTGCAGTCATCTGCAAACTTTGTCAACCACAATCCTCCTGTGTTTGCCTGTACTTCTGAAAAGTAGATGCCGAACAAGAGGGGGCCCAGGACGGGACACCACTTGTGACCGGCTTGGAGTCTGACATGGCGCCAACCACTCTGACCCTGTGGGTTCTGTCACTTAGCCAGTTTGCAACCCATCTTGTGACGTATGGGTTTACATTTAAGTTGGTGAGTTTTTCAATGATACCCGAGTGGGGTATGAGTCCATGGTTGCCTTAAACAACTCTCATTATCATAAATTCATTAGCTGCTTGTATTCCAAAGTACTTAAACAGATGAAACAGGCAGACATTTAACTCTTCTGCATACCACTGTGGTGCCGTCACCACAGGAGGTAGGTGTTTATCTGTTCATAATAAAAACTTATGCCCTTTTATAATTACTGACAATGGAGATATATCCAGTTTGCCTAAGCCATGAAAAAACTGTAAAATACATATAATAAGTATAGTGCTTAGGTGTATTTGTGGGAAATGCTACCGGTTGATACAGAGGGTGAGCGGGCTGGCAAGCTGTTAATACCATGAGAATGAAGTGTGTAATAACCTTTATACCAGTGTATAGGTCTGCTCCCTGTGAGACTGGAGTAGAGGCTTTAAATAAAAATCGAGCCAAGCACCAGGGATCTACTAAGAAGAAAGGGAACCAGCTTCCACCCTACAAACACAACTCATATGACACACAGTGCACAACGCTAGTCTACTACTCAATCACAGCCCACAAGACATAACAACGTACCCAGCACTCTATTCATAGTTGACTCTATAGTCAGGTACACTGATGTTGCACTCAGCAGGCAAAACAAGGATCAAGTTTCTGTCACCTGCCTGTCAGGTGCCAGGTTCCGCCGCATAACTCGTGCACTGCGTGAACGCCAAAACAAGTCCAAATATGAATCTGTCATTGTTCATGTTAGTATGAATGATGTCATATCTACATCACAGGACTAGATGAAAAGAGATCTGCTGTGAGTTACATCACAATTTCAATAAATGTGCATAACCAAATGATATTGACAACATGATGGCAGATAGGTTCACTGCTATATGTACACCTCAAGCACCCCCTAAAGGGCACATCTGTATACTGGAATAATGCTTGGTTCCTGTAAACATGGCTGCACAGCTAAAAAACACACACTCCAAAGCCAAGAAACAAGCATCCATGGGACCTGAAAACATCCCAGGGTGCATTACACACGAACTACAGAATGAAATGTCACCCCACCCAAGTACCATGTTCACTCATAACCTCAGTTCAGGGTTGGTGCACACTGAATGAGGCACATCAAGGATAATCAGACTACACAAAGGGGGATCCACAATGGACCCTCGGAAGTTCCACCCCATTACCCGGTTGACATTGGTCTGCATGGCTATGTAATGTATCATCATGAAACTTATAAACAATCACTTAGGTAATCGCCAACCTCAGGACCACCAGGTCGTTTTTTTACAAGTCAGATCATGTGTCATCAACCTGATAGACTTTTTTGAAATGGTCACCAAAGCTGTAGACGAGGGAAAGGTGGTTTACACACGAGATCTCGATCTCAACAAGTATCTCTACATCATACCCCAGTGTGGAATTAAAGATAATATGACTGTAGTAGGTGTAAATCCCTTTGTCACAAGATGGGTTGCCAACTGGCACAGTAACAGAACCCACACTGTGAAAGTAGCCTACTCTAAATCCAACTGTGACTAGTCAAGTACCACAAGTATCAGTCCGGCATACTGTCCTGTTTGGTATCTACTCTGAAGCAAAGGTTAACACAGAAGGTATTTGGCTGACAAAGCTGACAGATGAATGAAAACTATAAGGGATTATCACAACTCCTAAGGACGTGGAAATCCTACAAAAGGCCCTCACTTACACAGATGCCTGTTGTGAAAGCAATGGGCTGAAGATCATGGCCAAAAAAAAAGCATTGTCATCCCTTTTGTTAAAAACTCTGTGGCCAAGAACTACCACAAAGGCGGTAGTGTACTTCACACCAAAAGTGTGATAGTAGACCTTGGGACAACAGGTGGATAGTATTCTCTACTTTGATGATCACATTGTCACCTTAATCAAGATCTGTTTCTACATGCCACATCCCATCACAAAAGGTTTCTCATAGTGAAAAAAAACAATGGTCATTCATCCCGTCTACTCATCACTCATTAGACCCATTACAGATTACAACACCGCTTTTGGTGTGTACCTCAAAAGATATCTAGAACAACTGTAAAGGCTACAGATTACCTATGCAGACATTGTGCAAAAACTCCATCTTTACTTGCCGCAGATCTCCTACTCAGAGGCAATCACAGCCTAACATTCAAAGCTGTGTGCAACCCAGGCCTTTCTGAGATACAGGCTTTAGGAAACTACACTTGCTCATAACAATAAACTGAACATGACGGACAGATATATTGCTGTCCATGAGCATTTACAAACTCTATAACAAACTATCTATCTATATCAAACAGAACTCGTCATTAGCAGTCTTCCTGTAAAATTTTGATTTCATGGAAGACGGGGAATCGACTGCAGGGATCACTCCTGTGCCAATGCTTGACACGGGCACATGAAAATATTTTTCATGGAAGATTTAAGACAGGGTACTATTTGGCTAGCCTTACATAGCCCCTGGGGCCAGTAGCTTAGTACCTACCTATGACACTAAGTATAGATACATATAATTTTAGTTAATTCTTTAGTGAGTGCATTTTATAAGGTAAAGTAATTCTGGTTATCCCACAGTGTGAGGCATTAGTAAAACAAGATGTGCTTTGTAATATGGAAAGATGAAAACAGGCCTTATGCTAAGCCAGGGGGAGGGTAATGATGAATGAATGCAGGCAGCTTTACAGATAGCCAGCTTCAGATCAGATTGTTATAGTTTTTTTTTTTTTTATGAGTGCAGCCCCCCCACAGCTTACAGAGACATGAACCCATTTAGGTCCAGACAGTCTGAATGCTATGTGTATTCCCACGGTATGAATCCTACCTTGTGCATGAAATAGGTGCCCTTCCCAAATGACGTTAACATAAATACAATGGCTGCTATTATTACAATGTATGCAAGTAGATGACAAAGGGGAATCAAAGAGAAAGGTGGCTTATGACTGCTAAGCCTAACAGTAGGGTGCCGGCACCAGTGCAGGTAGTTATTTCTCTATGGATAGTGGAGAAATTTTCCCAGTCATCACTATACATAGCTACATAGCTTTTATATATATTTTAGTTTATGTATTTATTGTAGATTTGTTGAACAAGATAGTCAGACTGGATATATGTCAGTTTTCACCGTAGGGCCGTGGAGAGAAGGGCCATATGAATACACCATGAACATTTAGTGAATGCTATTTTCAAACAGATAACATTCATAAGCAATACCATTGTTTAGCAGACATAGTACGTAGTTATTATCAAAAAAGTACCAAAAAATTACATTATTGTCAAACTTAAATATACATAACATTACATGCAGGTTTAAGACACATTGAGCAGCAGTAATAGAATTGACCCTTCCAGAAATGGTGTGGTAGAAATAAGTTAGAAGTAGCTGAAGGTAAGGTACCTAACTAATAGAGAGGTCACTAGTCGTGGTTACTGCGAGGACAAAAAACAACTATTTTTGTGGCATTTATAGCATTACTTTTGTAGAGTTAGGGAGGGTTGTATGTTAAATTAAGCTCATAGTCATTTGCCATGTTTTTCAAACAGAGTTGGCAAACAAACAATCGCCTGCTGGGTTGTTGCCTTTCTATGTTTGAACTAGGAGTGTAGTGTATGATCGGAGTGGTTGGATGCTGGTGTAGGGGCTGTTAATATTTTTGAGTGCTATGTATTTCATGGTTGGTAAAGGACTTAATGTGCCACTATTAGCATGTAGATAAGTCAGCTGGGCAGTTGGAGCCAACCTTGGGGATTAATGTTGTGACAGTCATGTGTCTGATAGTCCGTAGTACTTTTAATAATAATTAATATTTCTCTTCTAATAATTGTAGTACTTGTGGGAAGCAAAGACCACCTAGGGATTTCTGATTGTCCTCAGTCCCGGCCCACCACAGGAGTTTGTTTGGTTGGCAAAGGCATGTCACCAAAACATGGGACGGCCCTTAACTATGCCCCCTGACAGCAGAACATTAACAACCGATGCATCAGATTATGGCTGGGGGGTACACATGGCTGGAAGGTGTATTCAGGGCATATGTAGCCAAAAACAAATGCTTTCACATATTAACCAGAATGAGATGCTAGCTGTTCAAAATTATGTGACAGCCTTTTAGGACTTACTTCATCCAGGACAAGTACTGATAAATACGGACAACACCACAGTGATGTGGTATATGAACCAAGCAGGCGTGCAAATACTCATACCCCCTTTGCAGATTTGCCATGTCACTGTGGGACCCAGCTGTGACTTACCAAATACATATTAAAGCTCAATTCCTACCTGGAAAAGAAAATATAGTGCAGACAATTTAAGCAGAAAACTTATGGATCGACACGAGTGGAAACTAGATTGCGAAGTTGTCAGCATGATAATAAAGAAATGGGTGAGCCCAGACATAGATCTGTTTGCCTGTCCTGAAAATTATCAATTGAAAATATTATAGGCAAGGAATTATCACAGGCAAGCATGAAAAGTGGACACCCAGTCATTCAGTTTTAAAAACCAGAGAGTATATGCCTTTCCTCTTCTGCCTCCTCTTCCCATGGTGCTCCTAAAAGTCCGACAAGGGAAATCAAAGATGATACCAATTGCCCTGGACTTGCCCCACCAATACTGGTACACAATACTAAGGAAATTCTCTCAATACCCAGCTTGGACCTTGCCTCAAAGACCTCAACTACTGTGCCAGCAAAACAATCCGATCCTGCACAATCAACTACAGACAATGAACCAGGCAGCATGTCTGATCAGGTACTTATAAAAAAATTTCTCAGTCAAGCTGTGATGGACATCATTTTGGAAGCCACGGGACCAAGTACTATAAAATCATATGCTGATAAATGGAAGAGATTGTGTCCTTTGAATCAAGCAAAAGGAACCGAAACTGCAAAACCAAATAATACAATGAAATTACTATACTTGACTCAGATGCTTGACAAAAGCTTGTCTTTATCATTAATTAAAATGCATAACTATGCCATTTCAGCTTACTGCAATACAGAGCCGACAATCTTTTATTATCCTTTACCAATGCAGTATCTTAGAGGAGGAAGACATTTAAGGCCTCCTAGAAGATCAGCAATACCTGTATGGGACCTCCGTTATGCATTGTAAAAGCTCACTCTGCCTCTATTTGAACCAGATGCTACTGCTGATATAAAGTTGCTATAATGGAAAAATGCTCTGCTTGTAGCAATTACTTCAGCAAGAAGAGTCTCAGAGATACAGGGCCTCATAGCTGTGGAGCCTTTTATCGTATTTTACGACGACAGGATGTCTCTGAGGACAAATTCAACATTTATGCCTAAAGTGGTTTCCAGTGTGGCTCTTAACCAAACTATTCATCTGCCAAACTTGTATCCATATCCGCAGAACAAGGGCGAGAGAAATCTGCATTCCTTGCATGTACAAAGACAGCTAAGATTGTACTGTAGCATGACTAAAACTCTAAGAAAAACTGAGAAATTACTAGTGACATATGATGCAGGATGAGAAGGAAAGGCTATTTCAAATCAGAATATTTCAAAGTGGATAAGCCACTGGATTAGTTTCTGGTACTGACACCATGGTAAAGATGTGCCCAAGGGCATTAGGTGAAACTCTCCCCGAACACTTAAATTTCGCTCCCCAAAAAATTTCAGGCTGCTAATTGTAGTTTTCTAAAAATATTAAACATTTCCCTTTCTACACCCCCAAGGAACTGTTTATTTTCCCAAAAATGGTTTTTCACCCTTCCCCAAATTCTTTAAAATTGAAAAATTAAGATTTTTACAAAAGGGGAAAAAAAAAACATAAAAAATTTTGTAATTTTTTAAAAAAAGTTTGTTTATTAAAATGTTGATGGGTTTGAAATTTTTTTGAGTTTATCTTTTTCCATTTAAAAAAATTTGAATTTTAGGGCCAAAATCTTTTTTGATTTTTTAAATTTTTTTACCCTATATTAAAGGGGAACCCTTTGGGGAAATTTGGTTGAAAAAAGGAAGGGCAATTTAAATTTATAATGGCTTTAAAAAAACAAATGCAATGCAAAATTTTATTAAAAAGGCCCGAATTTAAAATTCAACTTCCAAAATTTTAATGAAATTAAATTTTTTTAACAAATTTTTTTTGGTTGGATTTTTTTGAATGAAAAACCCCTTTTCCCGTATTGGGGGCAAATTTTTAAAAAGGGGTAAAATTTTAGGGTTCCCCCTTTTTTGGTTAAATTAACAGTCCTTTAAATTAAGGGGTTTTATAAAAGGGGAAAAATATATTTACCCTTGGGAAAAATGTGATTGAGCCAAAAATTAAAATTTCCCTTTTGGGAAAGGAAGCCATCCATAAATTAAAATTCAATTTGGAAAATTTAAAGAAAGATTAAGGGGTTTATTTTTGTGGTAAACCGAAAAATTGGGTAATTTTTAAAAAGACCTGAGGATAGTTTGATTTGTGGGGTTTTAAATATTTTAATTAAAAGGGGGAAAAGTAATTGGGTTTTAAAACCCCAAAAAAGGGCCCAAAAATTTGGTTAAAATATATTTATTTCAAATTTTATAATTTTTTAAAAAACAAATATTTTTGGAAAATTTTCCTTTGGCAATCCAACATTTTTAAATTTTCAATGGGGAAAATTTTAATAGGGTTTTTCTGAACTTTTATTTTATTGTTTAAAAAATTTAGATGGGGTAGCAAAGTGTAGTTTCCCTTTTGACATTTTTTAATCAACCCTGGGGTTTTTTTCTTTTTACCTGTAATTAAAATTTTTAATTTTCAGAACAAACGGAAAAAAAATTCCCCAAGTGGGGAAAAAACAGTAGTGATCCCTGGGGAAAATTTTTTATTTCCTAAATTAGAAAAGGTTTTTTTAAAAGAGGGAGGGAAAAGTTTTACAAAAAGTATTGGAGTTTTTTGTAATCAGGGTTAAAATTTTGGGGTTTGGAAGGCCTTAACAATTTAAATTGGGGAATGTTTTGAGGTTTAAATTTCTGGCATTTGCAAACAATTTTGGAAAGTTAAAGGGGGTGGGGGTTTAGTCAACAGAATCACCTTTAATTTTTTTTTTAAAAATTTTTCTTTTTTCCGGGGTGTCTTTGGGGGTCATTTTTCCTTTTGGAGGGCCCCCGGGAAAAGGTATTTAAAAACTACCGGGATCATGGTTTTTTCTGGGAGAAAATTTTTCCCCGGAAA